>NC_079223.1:15256883-15510828 GCF_029633865.1 Lampris incognitus
ATAAACCTCGGCTTTAGATGAACATCATAAACAACTTAATCTAAATATCCAATAAATATAGTTACATTACAGAAAACACTTCAAGTCATAAGCGGTGACTCCAGCAATTGTCAAGCGAATGTTAAGCAAACTTTCGAAATGTCACAAAAAAAAAGAAAACAAAAAAAAGAAAACAAAATAGCAAATTAGGCACACTTCCATCAACTGTTTTGGAGTGAGTAAACTAGGCTGCGCAAAGCACAGTTTCTTTAAAAGTTGGCAGTATAGGCTACATTATGTATGGCTGTATTAAACAGAGTTGAAGAAGTAGAGGTTGCGAACCGGAAACAAAGCCAGTCGCCTTGGCCGTCTATGAGAGAAAGTGGAGAGAGGTTTTCAGGAATTGTTTCAATTGGGATAGTTGTAATTGTTCTTTCACGTCAGCTATTATTGGCCATGGAAAGATGCTGAGAGCGGAAACTGCTGATCAGTCATGTGAGTTACATCAGAACTTATTCAGCAAAGGTGTTTCCATCTCCCATTTAGCGCATTAACTCTTGAAAAAGACAAAAACCACTTCAAGCAAGCGGAAAAACCTTTTTGCGAAATTGAGGAAGTTTTTTTCCCCATTCTATCATAAACCTTTTCTAATGAGATGCTTCCAAATGTGCATAAAAATATGATATGGAAACATGGCTGTTGTCTACGTATATTCAGGCCATGAGGTTACAGGGTTCTCAGATGGTGGATCCAATAGTGTTCCCTCCTGGAAAGTAAAACATCCAAGTTATCTCCTCTTGAGGGGAGTGATACCTTCTCATTACCAATATTTCAGTCAAGAGAGCCATAGTGAATCAATTAAATACAATTATTAACTAAAACAGATTATTTAGCGGAAATGAATACATGTCAAGAAAGTCTAAGGCGCTTAGACTCAGCAAAGAGGGTTTTTTTTTAATCGAGGGGCATCAGCCCTGAGAAGCAGCATAATATAGTATATCCCCCATGGAGTCCAGACATTGGTGGTGGCTTATGACTTCTGCTGAGATGATAGATTGATAGATATTCCAGTTCTTCTTGCCATGCCTAGGTCAGGGGCATTAACCCTAATATGCATGTCTTTTATGGTGGGAGCATCCGTAGCATACCCACACAGACATGGGGAGAACATACAGACTCCACACAGAAAGGACCTGGGGCGGCCTGGGAATTGAACCCAGGACCTTCTTGCTGTGAGGCAACAGTGCTAACCACTGGGTCACCGTGCTGCTCCATAAGGCTGGTGAGGCTGATGAAGAGATGAAACTTATGATCTGTGAGGACTAGGTGGTGATGGGGAGGTGGACGGGCACATACAACAGTAGCATGAATGCCTAGAGGTGCAGAGAGAAACATATTTAAAAAAGATAGCAGCAAGATGATAGGCTAACCATGCAGGTGTGTCACCGTGCTATTGGATAGATGAGAAAGGGTGACGTGATCAGCTGATAACTCAATTAACAGCCCCAGACAATGACAGCAAAGGAGAATATGAGTGAGCACGCATGAGAAAATGGCAGGAATAAGAAATATAACCACAGAACTATGCACTGCAAAAGATAGTCTTGACTGAACTTTCGCTAAAGCTCGGTATCTTAGAGACAAAATAAGATGATCAAATTCAACAAAATGTTATTTTACTGGATCATTCATGTTTTTGTATCTAATAGTGCTTCTGTGTTCAGCAATATGAGTTTTCAATGTTCTACTTGTCTTTCCAACATATGACTTACCACAAGGGCAATTGATAACATATATGAACGACTTGGTTAAACATGAAATAACCCCTTTTATAGTGATATCGTCACCTGTGTGAGGATGTTTAAAACTGTTACAGTGGTAAATATAATTACACTGACTACAGCCACCACAGTAGTGGTAGCCCTCAGGGATAGGTGCTAAGGTAGCTTGGGCTGGTATGGATTTAGGAGGAGGTAAATATGAGTGTACCAGGTGCCCCCCCCCTTTTATATACCATAAGAGGTCGTTCTTTCAATACTCCATTGAGTTGACAATCAGATTGGAGTTTTTTAGTTTTTTTTTAATGGGATCCCCATTAGCATTGCAGCAGCTATTGGTCCACAAAAAACTCTTTACGTTGTGCCAATGCAAACATAACAACTTACATCATAACACCTCACATTGCAAAATAAACACGACAAAGACTAGAACACACACAGAGACAAGACAAGCTCCTGACACTACCATAATCAAAATATAAGAAATCCAATGACTTCATTTACAGTGTTAAGTGATATCTTCAGTCTAAACTGAAGAGGTCACTTAGATGAGTGATGAAACGTATCTGCTAATAAACATTGTATCCAGATGAACTGATTCAACCGTCTTTGATTCTGTGAGTTTAGTTAAGTTATTTCTTATGCTACAAATGTTTATGTGGGCTATTGTTAGTCCCTTCTTAAGTAGTTGAATAAACTTATAATAATAACTTTGCTCTTCATCTAATAATCAATAGAAATCAGAACTCTCACTAAGACAGCTTGTATTTATACACAAAATAATCGAACATAGACTTACAGACCAATTGTAGTGTTGCGTGCCAGCGACAAATGGAGGCGGAGACGAAGATTTCAGTTTGGCGGCAAAACAACTGCAACTTTTATTTTTCTACTGACGTCTCTCTCTCTCTCTCTCTCTCTCTCTCTCTCTCTCTCTCTCTCTCTCTCTCTCTCTCTCTCTCTCTCTCTCTCTCTCTCTCTCTCTCTCTCTCAACTCCCAATGCCCAACCCACCCTTCAAAAAAAAAAGTGAATTAAAGACATACACATACAAACCCATTCACTCGCCCTGTCACACCAAACATCCATGTTTCCCAGCCCGAGTAACCTGACCTCCACACTGACCATCTTATTGTAATTCCTTTCATTTTAATCAATGATTCTGCCATTTCTATATGTTTTCCTAATCAAGTATTCATTTAATCAATTATTTGTGAAAAAATAAAATGAAAAAGTATTCTAATTTAGCTGAACACCAAAACAGTGGATTATTCTTGAGGTTCTACATATTGAAATAATTTAATTTGTTTTAATATCTAGTTTCAACACAATATTTATATAATTTATACCTATCCTATTTATAGACCTATGTCTTATTCAAAAATGAACGCTTTCTAAAACAAAACAAAAAACTTTCTACTTTAATCTAGACATTGGGTCTCTCCCAGAGATTAGCCTATGCATATTGAAACACTGAAAATATATCAAATGTGCAACGAAGTTAAAATAAATAATATCATTAAAAAAACAAATCGATTAGGCTAATTCAAAATTCAATTTAAATAATAAACCCATCCACAGTTTACCTAGTACTAGTTCCATTTTAGTTAATAGTCATTCTTTCCTTGACATCGTCTCCATCTTGATATAGGCAAGTCCCTTTTCCAGTATCAACCTTATCACCCTGGTAGAGGGGATTTGATCACCTTGCTGAAATAAGTCTCCGAAGCCTTATGATCCTGGAAGTATTTAGTATCTCCGTTGAGGGTGATTAGTGTGGCTGGATGGATTATCCCATGTTTAACATCAGCTTCATGTAATTTTGCTCTAACTTCTTGGAATTGGTCTCTTCTTTTGGCCGTCTCTGTTGTCAGATCTGGGAAAATCCTCAACTTCATTCCTCAAAACTTCGTCACTCTCTCCTTCTTAGCTATTTTCAAAATAGCTTCCTAGGCCAAATATCCTTGCATTCTCACTATCATCGCTCTGGCTCCTGATTCAGTTACTGACCTGACCGTACAATTTGCACTTCAGGCTCACATCAGAGGATTTTTTCCCTGTTGAATACCTCTTTGAAGAAAGTTGCCATGAAAGTGGTGGGATTTCCCTTTTCAACATCTCGGCTCAGTCCAAATACCCATATATTGAACTTTCCTTTGTGGGACTTCAAACATTTGGCCTTTTTCTCTCAAATCCTTGTTCTCCTTTTGGAGTAACTCTTAGGAGTATCCAGCGACATTGTCTGACCCTCCATGCTTTAAAGGGCCTGCTCTACCTCCATGAATTTTTTGTTTGTTCATTCAAGTCGGCTTTCATGGAGTTAAGTAAAGGCTGTAGTTTTTCTGTTGGAGTGTTTATCTCCTCTCAAATTATAGAGTATTAACATTCCATGCTGGTCCTCATCTTTAGCACTTTCATTGCCCATGATGAGGTTCCCGCGAGGTTCTCAGATGAGTCAGCTGGATTGTCCCACTGATCTGTCAGTTCGTTCATTTTTTTTCCCACATCACCATTAGCAACTTACACTCACTGGCCACTTTATTAGGTACACCTTGCTAGTACCGGGTTGGACCCCCTTTTGCCTTCAGAACTGCCTTAATCCTTCGTGGCATAGATTCAACAAGGTACTGGAAACATTCCTCAGAGAGTTTGGTCCATATTGACATGATAGCATCACGCAGTTGCTGCAGATTTGTCGGCTGCGCATCCATGATGCGAATCTCCCGGTCCACCACATCCCAAAGGTGCTCTATTGGATTGAGATCTGGTGACTATGGAGGCCATTTGAGTACAGCGAACTCATTGTCATGTTCAAGAAACCAGTCTGAGATGATTCGAGCTTTATGACATGGCGCGTTATCCTGCTGGAAGTAGCCATCAGAAGATGGGAACACTGTGGTCATAAAGGGATGGACATGGTCAGCAACAATACTCAGGTAGGCTGTGGCGTTGACACGATGCTCAATTGGTACTAAGGGGCCCAAAGTGTGCCAAGAAAATATCCCCCACACCATTACACCACCACCACCAGCCTGAACCGTTGATACAAGGCAGGATGGATCCATGCTTTCATGTTGTTGACGCCAAATTCTGACCCTACCATCCGAATGTCGCAGCAGAAATCGAGACTCATCAGACCAGGCAACGTTTTTCCAATCTTCTATTGTCCACTTTTGGTGAGCCTGTGCGAATTGTAGCCTCAGTTTCCTGTTCTTAGCTGACAGGAGTGGCACCCGGTGTGGTCTTCTGCTGCTGTGGCCCATCTGCCTCAAGGTTCGATGTATTGTGCGTTCAGAGATGCTCTTCTGCATACCTCGATTGTAATGAGTGGTTATTTGAGTTACTGTTGCCTTTCTATCAGCTCGAACCAGTCTGGCCATTCTCCTCTGACCTCTGGCATCAACAAGGCATTTTCGCCCACAGAACTGCTGCTCACTGGATATTTTCTCTTTTTCGGGCCATTCTCTGTAAACCCTAGAGATGGTTGTGCGTGAAAATCCCAGTAGATCAGCAGTTTCTGAAATACTCAGACCAGCCCGTCTGGCACCAACAACCATGCCACGTTCAAAGTCACTTAAATCACCTTTCTTCCCCATTCTAATGTTTGGTTTGAACTGCAGCAGATCGTCTTGACCATGTCTACATGCCTAAATGCATTGAGTTGCTGCCATGTGATTGGCTGATTAGAAATTTGCGTTAACGAGCAGTTGGACAGGTGTGCCTAATAAAGTGGCCGGTGAGTGTATATTTCAATATATATACTTCCTTGCCTTCAAGTCTTTTGTCGTAAGTCTTATCATAATTGATTAGATCAATTGATTGAGTCAAAAGGTTGCTGAAACTCAGCATTCCTCATGCTTACTCCTCTCAACCGCCTATATATATGCCAATATTTTGTTATTTCCTTTATCTGTTCTGAACCCTTAGAATACTCTGTTGTAAACATTATATGGTCATTTGATTTCGCTGTAGGTTTATTTTTTAAGCAATAAGACCTAGGTATTTCTTTTATTTTAGTGGCAGTGTCATTTAGGACAGATTTATCATATCCTCTTTGTTGAAAGTTGTTTTTCATTTCACTCATTGACCTGTCAAAATCATCCGTAGTCTGGCAAATCCAGTTTAATCTGCAGAATTGACTAAAAGGGAGACTATTTTTAATGGTAAGAGGTGATCAGAGTCTGCCCTTAGTAAACTATTTGTAGCAGTAGTTCTTCTGAACAGATCTTACAAGTAATTATTCTCTCCAATGATCCATAAATCTAGAAAACGGGTAAATGACAGAAATTCAGAATATGAGTTGAGGTCTGTAAAAAAAATGACTACCTGGGTCTTGGACCCTTTAAACAAACAAAACACATTATCCAAGTGCCTTTTCCATAAAACTGTATTCTCCTTGAAGCCATGATTAGACCAAATTTTGGGGAAGCATAGTGGCCCAGTGGTTAGCACTGTTGCCTCACAGTAAGAAGGTCCTGGGTTCGAACCCCAGGCCATCCCAGGTCCTTTCTGTGTGGAGTTTTCATGATCTCCCCGTGTCTGTGGGTTTTCTCCGGTTTCCTCAAACCATCCAAAATACATGCATGTTAGTGTTAATACACCTGTCTGTACCCCTGACCAAGGCAATGGAAAGAACTGAAGTTGGTCCCAAGGTGCTGCACTGCTACTAGCTATATGGCAAGGATGGGTTAAATGCAGAGGATGAATTTCCCCAAGGGGATTAATGAAATTATCTTGAATAAACTTCTCTTCAAACAAGACCATATACATAATATAAAATGAGGGTGAAAAGGAACTACCCATAGGTATTCCACATTTTTGAATATAAAAGGTATGGAATATCCAGTAGTTGTGTTTTAAAATCAACATGGCCAACTCCAAAAGACAGTTCTTTGAGGGACTTCCAATAGAATTGTGTTTTGAAAAAGAAGTATTCTAGGACCTCGATACCTCCATCACGTGGTATGGATGTATACATAGCATTTACACCAAAGAACACTACATAAAACTCCTCCTTGTCTAAGAAAGGGTTGATGGATTCTATAAAGTTCACTGTGTCCTGTGCCCTTTGTAAAGGATATAAGGTTCTCAGCTAATGGTCTGATAAAGGAATCTACATAAGTAGAACAACTACAGGTAAGAGAGCCAATACTAGCAAAAATGTGTCGGGCTGGAGGATATTCAAGACTTTTATGTATTTTTAATAATGTAATTTTTTTTCTAGAAATATCAACATTCTGTAATAGAGTCGCAAGGGCTTCATGAACAATACTCTTAAAAGAATGAGTTGGGTCCCCTGGAAGTTGATTGTGAGAAAAAAAAAGTCTTATCAGAAAATTGTGTTAGACGTTCATTAACATAGCCAGTTCTATTCATGACCACAGTGTTTTACTTTCCAGGAGGGAACACTGTTGGAGCCACCATCTGAGAACCCTGTCACCTCGTGGATTGAGTATAGACTAAGGCCGGGAGTGTTTTCTGACATGTACCTCTATTTCATTGGATATTTAGGTTACGTTGTTCATGATTTTCATCTACTATCTCTGATGTTTAACAGTTTTTTGTATATCTATTAGAAATCCATTTAAAATAAATGGGTTCTTCACATTTTTGAATATAATTAACTGTTACGTTCCCCGTTAAAGGTCCAGGGGATGAGGGGAAGTAAAAAAGAAAATAAAAGTGTCCCGGGGGAATAAGAAAGGTGGGAGACAGAACCAAGTGTAAAAACAAATAGATTTATTTACAGATATTAACCTTCAGTCAAAATATAGAATAAAAAGGCAACTAAAGATGCTGGATCTTAACTAACCAGGCTTTAATGAAACAAACTCAGATCAGAAAAGAAAGAAACAAGAACACCCAACACAGGTTTCACCCTCCTTCTCAAGGAGTACAGTCTTGACACGAGCTTGCTCGCTCTCTGGTTGACAACAATGGCCCACTGGCCGTCTCTCTCACGCTGGCTGCCAACAATGGCCCACTGGTACTGTTGGGTGTTCTTCTCCAAGGTATATACCCAGCTGATGAGGAATTGGGGTCACCTGGGCTCAATCAGCAGTTCCACAGGAGGCAGGGCATTACCTGGAGAGGGAAGATTACAGACATGCAGTACTAGGGCCGTAACATTAACCAAAAAAAAAAGTAACGTAGAATGTAAATGTCTATATGTGGTATGAGACATAATGGCTCTTGTCCCTTTGTTTGAAGTGATTTGATTGGCTGTAGTTCCTGTCAATGTTTGTTAAGAGTTTTGATTCACTGAAGGCCTCTTGATTGTTTTTCTCACCCTAATGGTGGAACATGATAGTCTAATCACCATCACATGTGGCTGTGGATGGACAACAGTAACAGCATCCACCATGGTGGATGCTGTTATTGGTTTTTGGAAGTCATTGTTGTTGTTTTTTTTGCTTTTGTTTTTTATTGTTTGTATTTGTTTATTGTGTCATTGTGAGATATATATACTAAGAATAACATACTCTGATTCGTGGAAAAACTAAGTTTGTTATTTAGGTTCATTAATTGAGCATTACAGGGGGGCAGGAAATTACAAGTAATAACTTCCCCCTGCTCCTTTTTCAAACATATAATATTTGTTGGATTCTCTATTGAGAATTCTTTTGTTGAATTCTTCTGGTTTTATTTTTTATCATTTGTTGTTTGTTTTTTTTTAAAATTTTGTTTTATTTATGATTGGTAATTTTTTTCTTTTACTTTGCATGTTTGAAAAAAAGACATTCGATTTGATTTGAAAGATGTGTTACTAGTGTGTGTCCTACATAACATACCAGTGCCTGTGTCCGACTATGATTGTTGATTTTGTAGAGCGCCTGAGGGCTGAAATGTCATCTAAATAACATAGAAATAATAAAGGAGAAATACATACGGAGCCAGTATGTGCGCCATTTATTCCATTCCTGTTTACCGTCATCAACTCCCAGCACTTCGTCAGGAAGTGCCAAGAGACTCAATATCACATTAGACCATGAATGGGTTTCACAAATTCCACCTGATACTAGAGCTTTAAGTTATCAATACCTTATCATGACATCCTGAGGGAAAGCCGTGGATGTGAGAAGAGCACTCTGTAATGGCCAGCACTCGAGGACCTTAGCAGAATGAGGAGTGATGCTAGCTAAGCGAAAACAGCTTGTGAGTTACAGCATCAGTTTTACGGCTCCATGTTGCCCCGAGGGCCCAATGCACTTTATTTTGGTCATCTCGGGCTGAGTAATGGGGGAAAAAAAGTGTTTGCCCCGACAGTTCAGTATGACAGGGTTAAAGGAGCCATAAGGAGGACTAGCACCGAAATGTGTAATTATTTAAAAATAAGGTGACTACAGAGTTTGTTGAAAGATGAAAAATACAAGCATTATTTCTCCCCAAATAATTATAGTGACAATTTCTCATTATATATTTTTTTTTTTAGGATCCACAAAACCTTGCTGTGTTTATGAAATGAGACTGACGTTGCATCTCCAATGTGAAAATGTGAAGGATTGCTTTACTATGGATCTCGTAGACGTGGATTGACTAAATAGCCTTCATCTTAATAAATACTGCACCTTTAAGTACAAAAGTGCTACTGGGTAGTGTGGCGGCCTATTACGTTGCCTACCAACACAGGGATCGTCGGATCAAATGCCGTGTTGCCTGCGGCTTGGTCGGGCATTCCTACAGACACAATTGGCCGTGTCTGCGGCTGGGAAGCTGGATGTGGGTGTGTTGTGGTTGCTGCACTAGCACCTCCTTTGGTTGGTCAGGTCTCCTGTTCAGGTGGGGGTGGCGTGATCCTCCCACGCACTATGTCTCCCTGGCGAAACTCCTCACTGTCGTATTATGTTTTAAGGATCACACCATGACTCTATCAGCGTCAATGCAACATTCATTTTACTCTCCATTTCAAAAACCCCATACAGCAGACTCAACCAATCAATTCAAGAACAACCATAAAGGCATCACATACCGATTGCAGCACAATAGAACAGTGCTAACCCAAATGCAGCACTGATGACCCAGTGTGCAGACATAACATTTGCCGCCCCCCCTCCGCCAGGGTTTCAAACTTGAAAATTTGACACAAAGTCCTCTAGGTGGCCAGGGTGTGAACGTGTGCGAACAGGTCGCGGGGAGGCATGAGACTGAGGCTGAGCGGGCCGAGGTGAGGAGGCAGAAGGCAGGGGCAGCTGAGGCCCAGGAATGTCTGGGGCCTGTGTAGGGGCTGCCTGAGGCTCCAGGGCGTCCTGCCATGCTGAGGGAATGGCTTGGAGTGGGGTGTGTCACCAGCTGTGTGTGGTGGAGCTGGCATCTTCCGGAGGCGGCTGGAGTGCCACCGAGTGCCGTCGTTGAGGAGATAGGTGGCTGGGCCCAGCTGACGGGTGACTTGGAGATGAGAGGATCAGTATGAGGGCATTTTATTGTTCCGGAGGGGCCTACGGACCCTGACCCAGTCTGATGCGTTGATGTCTGGCACCCTGGCTTGTTTTGACTGGTCAAATCATTGCTTCATCCACCCCTGCTGACAGGTGACTGAGGCTCTGACCCTAGAGGGAGGTGCCTGGGGTGTAGAGGGGCGGGGCCTGTCGAGGGGCATATTTAGCTCCCGGCCCAGCATGAGAGAGGCTGGGGAGACGCCCGTGGTCGAGTGTTGTGTGGCCTTGTAGTGCCGCAGAGTGTGACAGATGGCATGTGTGAAGGAGCACCATTGGGCCACTTGTCCTCTGAGGTTGTTTTTCAGTGACTGGTAAAAGCGTTCAACGCCGCCATTGGCCTGGGGGTGATAATACGCAGTGCATATGTGACAGATGCCCTTGATTTCAAGGTAAGCAGTGAACTCTGCAGAGACCAGTTGAGGACTGTTGTCGGTGGTGATGGTCTTTGGGAGGCCCCCACGAGAGAAGAGTGAGTCCAGAAAGTTGATTATGACCTGAGAGGTCACAGAGCCAGTAGTGGTGAACTCAGGCTATTTTGAGTGTAGGTCGTAGGCAACCACCAAGAAGCGTTGGTGGTGGGGAATCCCATGGATCTCTTCTGTAGATGTCCAGCTGCAGGTGTTCCCAGGGCTGAGAGGGCCAGGCAAGAGGTTGCAGTGGTGGGGGAGCCTGGCGGCCAGTCTTGCCACTCAAGAGGCAGGCAGAGCAGTCCTTCACCAGGGCCTCAATGTCTCTGTCTATCCCTGGCCACCATATCAGGTCTCAGCAGTGCTGTTTTAGCTTCACAATGTCCAGGTGGCCCTCATGTACCATGGTCAATACACGCGCATGCTGAGCACCTGGGACCACTGTGCAAAGCTCGCGTGCCACACAGGTGTCGTTCCAGCAGGAGAGCTCCTGTTTGACTAGGGAGAACGCAGCCAGCTCCTCTGGGACCTTGTGAGGCCAGCCATTCTGGAAGTAGGTGCAGAGCTGAGAGAGGACAAGGTCCTGTTCGGAGGCTTCCTTCAGCTCTTGCAGAGAGACAGTGGCCTGGAGGGGTGTGTGTAATTTGAATAATGTCCTGTTCCACACAGTCAGTGCCTGTTTGTAGGGCTGGGGCGGAGATGGAGCGAGAGAGCAGGTCGGCCACAACATTATCTCTGCTTTGGGTGAATTGCAGGCTTAAGTTGTGCTGGCGGAGGTGGTCAGACCAGCGGTGTAGTCTCAGGGGTCTGTGGCCTGTTCCAGATGTGGACAACAGCACTGTCAGTGCCTGGTGATCCGTCCTGAAGGTAAAGGAGCGGCCATAGAGGTACATGTGCCGCCTTTCACAGGCCCAGATGCACGCTAATGCCTCACGCTCACCCACAGAGTACCGCTGCTCGGTCTGGTTAAGGGCATGCTGACAGTCCCCACAAACTCAATGGCCGGCACAGAGAGGACACATTTTTCAGCATTGAGAGTTAGCTTGTTCTTGGCTAGGACTGTGAAGACCCTGTTGAGTCACTTGTCGTGGATTTCAGTGGTGGCCCCGTGTATGACTATATCGTTCAGATATATGGCCATGCCTGGTTTGCCAGCCAGCACAGAGACCATAACTTTCTGGAAGCAGCTAGGGGCAGAGCTGAGGCCAAACTGCATCTGAATGTAGTGAAACACTCCTGCATGTGTCACGAAGGCTGTGAGGGTTCTGCTACCGGAGTGGAGAGGCACCTGTAAGTATCCCTGTCTGAGGTCTAGCTTGGAGAACACTGTAGAGCCATAGAACTGAGCTGTGAACTCTTCTGAGGTGGGTAGGGGATACTTGTCAAGGATCACCACCTTATTCACTGCACGTAGAGTGACACAGACATGCAGGGCCCCCGACTTCTTCTTAGCCACCACGAGGTTTGAGATCCAGGGTGAAGCATCCACTGGCTCAGTGATGCCAGCTTCCAGCAGTTGTTGCAGCTCGGCCTAGACCCGATTATGGCGAGCCAGCGCGATGCGGTGCAGTGGCTGGATAATGGGTTTCACAGAAGGATCAAGCAGAGGTTGATGGGCGAAGGCAGAGAGGCAGCCCAGACCCTCAAACAGTGATGGCCATTTTTGCTACCATGGTGTGGCGACAGTCAGGATTACTGACCCCCCCCCCTCCCGTGTCCAAGAGGGAGAACCCCAGAGCAGAGAACAGGTCCAGGCCCATCAGGTTGGCCCCACAGTGGGCAACATGAAAGACAACACTGGGCACAAACTTGGTTCCATAGTGGACAGTCACTCGGAGAGAGCCGACCAGATCAATTCTGGAGTCACCATAGCTGCAGAGGGCAGCTGAGGGTGTGAACAGCAGTAGTGAACTGAAAAATTGTCTGTAAGTATCAACATTAAGAAGAGACACGCTGGTGCCGGTGTCCAACAGCAGAGGAATGCACACATCATTGAGGTTGACTGTGCATAATTTGAATGGCACTGGCCCAGGGGTCACATTGTGAATAATGGTGAGTGCATACTGGGAGGCGTGGCTCTCTGACCCAGTTGGGGAGGAACGACAGACGTTGGCAAAATGATTTTGCTTACCGCAGCTGCGGCATGTCTGGCCACGGGCTGGACAGTTCCGGGCACTTGAGGCGTGAGACCGAGATCCACAGTTACCGCAGGGCTGTTGTGGACGGGGCCGAGAACGCTGTCATTGCCCCAGTACATGACATCTGAGGAGTCCGGTCTGCTTCGCTCTGGCTGGGAAGCGTCCCGGGGGGGGAGCCTCGAGTAAAGAGAGCAATCTGAGGAGGCAACTTGACTGGGGGTGGCCACTTGCTGTGCAGTTAGCATAGCTGCACACTCAGCTGCTCTCTCCACTTGCAATGCAATGGTAATTGCTCTAGACGGCGATAGATCATCTGATTCAAGTAAAAGTGTCTCACGCACTTTCGCGCTGTTGGTGTGTCCAATCAGCTGGTCGTGGACCATCTCGTCCTGCAGCACGCCAAACTTGCACAAGCTAGCCAGCCCTCGTAAATTAGCTACACACTGCTGCACAGACTCACCGGGCAGTTGGTGTCGCTGACAGAATAAAAACCGCCGAAGGAGGGCACTATGTGGAGCAGCGAAATGGGTGTTCAGAAGCCTGTGTCATAGTCAGTGATGGTCCCTAGCGGCCCCGAGCACACGCTGACCCTCAGCTCCCAAGCAGTAACAGAGCCTTCTTCCGAGCCGCGCTCACTTCACTCAACCTCGAGGCTATGAGGTGAGTTTCGAAGTACTGTAACCAGCGAATCCAGGGTATTGGAGGCACGCCAGGCAATGCCAGAAAGGGGGCAGGTGGTGGAAGAGAAATATCAGCCATCTTCATTGCCAATATTATGTTTTAAGGATCACACTATGACTCAGTATCAGCATCAATGCAACGTTCGTTTTACTCTCCATTTCAAAAACCCCTTACAGCAGACTCAACCAATCAATTCAAGAACAACCATAAAGGCATCACTTACCGTACCGATTGCAGCACAATAGAACAGTGCTAACCCAAATGCAGCACTGATGACCCAGTGTGCAGACATAGCAGTCGAGTGAAAAGACGTGGCTGGTGACTCCACATGTATCAGAGGAAGCATGTAGTCTGCAGCCATCCCTGGATCGGCAGAGAGGTGGCGACCGAGACAGCTCAGAAGAGTGGGATAATTGGCCGGATACAACTGGGGTGAAAAAGGGGGAACCCCCCCCCCCCAAAAAAAGTCTTGGAGCCACCAAATTTGATTTAAATAGAAATTATTAATGCAATGAAATAAAAAAGTGGGTCAGATATGACACTGAAAATGCTTTTTTTTTAAATTTTTTAAATTTTACTCTGATGTTAATGATGCACAATGTAATGAAGAAATGGACAGTGACAGTTTCACTGCAATTAAAATTTAAAGGTACAGTTCATAATGTCATGCATCGCCATGGCTATATGGAGTACTGCGATGACATGAGTGCTCTGCCGACAACAAGAAACACGATGTGTCTCACCACCGGCTCAACATTGTGAAAGCCCCAAATAGGAACTTAACTTTGTATTTTCAATTAAGCATTTGAATGTATTTTTCAATTGACTATCGTTTTATAAATATTCACACACAGCATTTAATAGATTTATGTAAATATATCTCCAGATCATATGCACAAATGAATTCTGAATGAGAGATTTAAGCAATATTTTCCTCTATCTAGATCTGATACTTCTCAGTGTAGCGCTCCTGTTAGCTGCTCATTGAATCTTCGCTTGAATGGGAGCAGATACTGCTTTACAGTGACCTGTGCTCTGCAGCCATTCACTATGTCCCTTCTTCTGTAAGCAGAGAAAATAGCATTACATCACAGACAAACATGGTGGTAAAGAGAATTTGTGCTTGCGTCTCAGTCACTCTGGACAACTCTGCTTAGAATTCAGCCTCGGCGTCTCTCGGAGGCTAATAGTCGACTGATGAGCTTTAGAGGGATTTGGGATTTAGAGCGTATTAGGAAGGGGAGCGAGAACACAGGGCAGGCCTGAAGACGCCTCTAGTTAGCATGTAGGAGAAAAAGGGGGGAGGGACAGATGGAAAGCGAGAGAGAGAGAGAGTGAGAGAGAGAGAGACATATGGGGCAGACAGATGATGTAGGGAGTGATAGGCACCAATAGGAAATATAGACAGCATTGTGCTGTGTGTAAGCCAGCGAGAGCTAAGCAGGAGCAGAAACCAGAGAGAGAGAAAACGAGCAAAGAGAGAGAGAGAGAGAGAGAGAGAGAGAGAGAGAGAGAGAGAGAGAGAGAGAGAGAGAGAGAGAGAGGGAGCACAAATGGAGGCATAGCGGGA
This sequence comes from Lampris incognitus, assembly GCF_029633865.1. NCBI lineage: Eukaryota > Metazoa > Chordata > Actinopteri > Lampriformes > Lampridae > Lampris > Lampris incognitus. The sequence goes on from NC_079223.1 coordinate 15,271,871, forward strand.
GGAGAGAGAGATAGGATGTGTGAGAGAGAAAGAGGCTGCTCAGCTGACTGAAGCAGAGAGCCAAGGAGGGGAGCCAAACACATCAAAACACACACACACACACACACACACACACACACACACACACACACACACACACACACAGCCGGCGTACAGGCACAGGAAGACAGGAGCGCAGCAGTGCTGTCCAACCTGCAGCCATGGCAGACGTGGGTAAGCAGCGACAAATCCTGACAAGCAACCAATTTTAATAGGTTATATTGGATGCATGGATGTGTGTGTGTGTGTGTGTGTGTTTGTGTTTGCATTCATGTGTGTGCAGGAACATGCGTGCTCACGGTTTCCTGTGTTTGCTGTTATTTAGGTGTGTGGTTTTTTTTTTAATTGCTATGTCGGTGCTCAGTGTTTTCTGTGTGTGTGCGTGTGTGTGTGTGTGTGTGTGTGTGTGTCTGTGTGTGTTCATATTCCGTGTGTGTAAAGATAAAGACAGGTGATTGTGTTTGTGTGTCTTTCACACACACACACAAAATCACTGTGTGTGCTCTGTGTGTGTGCAAGACACACACAGAGCTTTGTTTACAGGTTGCTCCGTTGTCATGTTCTTTCTTATGTGCTCGTGTAAACAAGAATACATGATCCCAGCACTTGACTGTGTCTTCAGCTAAATATGTTAGTGTGTGTGTGTGTGTGTGTGTGTGTGTGTGTGTGTGTGTGTGTGTGTGTGTGTGTGTGTGTGTGTGTGTGTGTGTGTGAGTACACATGTGGTGTGCTGGTAGTGTTTGGGGGTGGACAGATGAGACATTAAAACACATTAATTAGGGCAGGATTGTGGAGATGTTATAATCAGATATGCCAAAGGAATGAAGGGGAGAGAGACAGAGAGAGACAGAGAGACAGCGAGAGAGAGAGAGAGAGAGAGAGAGAGACAGCGAGAGAGAGAGAGAGAGAGATGTGGTTTTCAGACTTTTGTGGTCACGACGTTCGTACCAATTACCCATAATGCTCACTGTAAATATAAATTCTATTCATTCCTCTTGAAGATGTGGTTCAACACCATACAATTTCTCTTTTCATGATGCCAAAAATGCACAAGATGTGTTTTTCTCAGGGCGTATGATGACGGTGTTGCATGAGGACTGGCATATTCTGAAGATTAGCCCCCTGATAGACTCAACAAACAACAAAATAAATTACCTGTTCCCTCTTATACACCTGTCGCTGGCAGCCATACCAACATGTGTCCTGCCAAATGACAGAAGCTAAGCAGGTAAGGGCTTGGCTAGTACTTGGATGGGAGACCTTGTGGGAAAACTGAGTTGCTGCCGTAAGTGGTGTTGATGGGCCAATAGGCAGCAGTCTTCCCTCTGGTCCTAATAAACAACAAATATCAAATCCCAATGCCCCAGTGAGGTGACGGAGACACTGTGCTGTAGGAGATGCCGTCCTTTGGATGAAACGTTAAACCGAGGTCCTGTGGTCATTAAAGATCCCATGGCACTTATCACAAGAGCAGGGGGTCCCCGGTGCCCTGGAAAAATTCCCAGCCTGGCTCTCTCCATCTGGCCACCTAATCATCCCCCCAATGTAATTGGCTCAATGATTCCTCCCTCTCCACTGCGAGGTGTTGTGTGGTGAGCGTTCTGGCACAAAATGGCTGCCGTGCATCACCCGGGTGGGTGCTACACATTGGTGTTGGTTGAGGTGAGTTTCCCCCTTCAATGTGAAGTGCTTTGGGTGTCTAGAAAAGCGCTATATAAATGTAATCCATTATTATTATTATTTTACACCACTGATTGACTGATTGATTGATTGATTGATTGATTGATTGATTGATTGGTTCTCACTCAGGTCCTCAGGTACCACAATTACTTCAGATTTTAGTTCATTACATCCATCTGTCGTTCCAGTTATTCAGCCTCCAATCAGGTGGGTTCTACACCTGGAACAACAGGTGATGTAATGAACTAAAACCAACAGTTCTGGTGGTACCTGAGGACCTGATCGAGAACCACTGGTCTAAAGTGTAGATGTTTGTTTGATACCTGGACTGAAGCTTTCCCCTCAGTCTGCACACCCTGAACCCCGACAGGGGGGGAGCAAGCCCAGGTCATCAGACGGAGGACCTTCTCAATGGCAACCTTCAGAGAAACTAGAAAGCGAGAGAGGCGACGTAGGGAGGTTTAAAGAACGAAGGAGACGGAGAGGTGGTATGAAAGAGAGATTGTGGAGAGAGAGGGAAAGAGGGAGATATAAAACTGAGCAAATTTATTGTGTGTATGTGTTTGTGCACGTGTGTGCATGTGTATGTTGTAGAGCAATGAAGAGAAGGAGAACGGGGTGTGGCTGATGGAAAGACAGAGGACGGTCTGTGTGTTCTGATTTAGTGCTCACTTTTTAATGCACGTCTGTATATGCACATGCATATTCAAGAATACAAGCGCATGTGGGTCTATGCATACACTTTACACATGCACATGAACACATGCGCGTGCACACACACACACACACACACACATAAACATGCATTCACACACAGACCAGAGAGACAAGGGAGTAGATCTTTGCTTGGATGGGAGTGTATTTTGTTGATAGCATGCTGAAGTGCTTCTATTTTGACTCTACTTACCAGGGATTAGCTCAGGTGATTACAATCTGCAGCACTCTACAACGTTTCACAAATACTGCGTGTGTGTGTGTGTGTGTGTGTGTGTGTGTGTGTGTGTGTGTGTGTGTGTGTGTGTGTGTGTGTGTGTGTGTGCAAATGCAAGTCAAGTGCAAGTGTGTGAAATGCATGCATGTATGTGGCTGTATATCTGTGTGTAGTTCACCTCAGTCCATGTATGTGAATGTGTCTATCACAATCCAGCATGCCTCAAGATTCAGATCTATCTATCTATCGATCGATATATCTATCTAGCTTGACCTAAATTGTCTCTTGTTGGGTTAGTTAAGATCATAAATGCTATACTAAAAGTGGCCAAGCTTGTACATATTATAAAAAAACAAATGTAATAAATGTTCATATATAGGATTTTTTTTCTTAGCTATTTGACAAAAGTCCATAATGAAATGCCTTTCAAATATTATGAGGGATGTTTAGATAAATCCTGTAAGTTTGACATGACAGATAAAATTTAGATAATGTGTCTGTGGAGGTGCTGGACTGTTTCTGCAGGAGATGATGTGATCCAGTGGAGAAAAGATAGGATATAAAAAGACAAGAGCAACAGAACAGAAAACAGAATGTTAATTCACAAAACAAGGCTTCTCAAAATTTGGATGAGATGGGACTTGTAAAGTTATCTTGATTCTTGCTCGGTTTTTTGTGGAGTGGATGGTGTTGGGAAACTGAGCTGGACATTTATCCAGTGAAGGCTGGTGGTGATATTGGGTGGGTGGGTTAACAATTGCATTATACCCATCAATAGTTCATGCTGCAGCAACAGCAGCATCGCATCCCAGATACCAGGTTACAGCAACGACACTACTTTGTTATAGCAAGTGCTCTATAGCACTATAGAGAAGTACCCACAAGAATGGTCTGATGCCAAAACACTCTTTTCTCTCTCTCTCTCTCTCTCTCTCCACCTCATCGTACGTACCGTTACTCCGTATGTCTGTTGTCATTAGTCAAAAGTCAGCAGCCTGAGGACTGAATGAATTTAGCCCAAAAGATCAGCAAATCAAGGGGTTGTGACACGACACCTGTCACTCAATACGAAGATGAATGGAAGCGGAGCTATCTGAGCTACTCACCTTTGTCTGCTCTATGTCTCCATCTACACTCCTGTTAGGTGATTTCAATATCCATGTGGACTCTAGTAGCTGCACGTTTGAATTCCTGTCATTACTGGACTGCTTTAACATCACACAGCATGTTCGAGGTCCCACCCATGCCGAAGGTCACACTCTGAATCTGGTGTGCTCTACTGGTACAACTCCCTTCCATTTGAAGTGCCTGAACCTTGCGGTATCGGACCATCATGCCGTCTACTTTGCTGTTCCTGTCCCCCTGCCCAGGCAGCACACAAATACATACCATCATGTTCCGGAACATCAAGACAGTGAGTGCACCAGCCCTGACCAACATGATGGTGTCTAATCTAACCTCAGATCCCCCTGACACTATGATGGATGGCCTGGTAGCCCACTACAACACAACCTTATTCCTCAGCCTTGACTTTCTTGCCCCCCTCAAACCCGGTCTGTCTCCTTCTCTCATCCTTCCTACGAACTCTGCATCATGAAGGCCACTGGTCGTCGACTGGAGAGGCTCTATAAAAGATTTGGCCTCACTGTCCACCTCGAGGCCTTTAAAGATCACGTCAAGACCTATAAAGTAGCTCTCTCCCAGGCCAAAATGCATTACTACTCCACTATCATTGCCAACCAGCAAAATCACCCCAGAATGCTGTTTTCCGCCACCAACCAACTACTTCGCCCCCTGATGCCCCCCCTCCCCCACCCTTTAGGTGCCCCTGACCTCTGCACCAAGTTCCTGGATGTCTTCCAGGCCAAAGTGGATTCTATCCACCAGCAGCTTCTGGTATCTGCCCCCCCCACATGCACCTCACTTGCAGGATTTTGCTCCCCCTGCTGTGTGCCTATAAGTGCTGCCTCTCCTCTTTCCCCCCTGTGAATGCTCCTCAAGTTGCTAAGTTGGTCACCATGGCCAAGGCCTCCACCTCTTCCCTGGACCCCATGCCCACCGTCCTGGTCAAGGCATGTTTACCTACTCTGTGCCCCATAATTGTGGACATTATCAACTCTTCTTTGAAATCTGGCACGGTGCCCTCCTGTTTCAAAATGGCTGCACTCATCCCCATCCTCAAGAAGCTAGGCCTGGACCCAGATGACCTCACTAGCTACCAGCTGATCTCCAACCTTCCATTTCTCAGTAAAATCCTGGAAAGAGTAGTTGCTACCTAACTCCATCAGCACATGTCCAACCATAAGCTCTATGAACCCCTCCAATCTGGTCTGGCTTCAGAGCACACCACAGTACAGAGACTGCCCTTATCAAAATCACCAATGACCTTCTTTCTCATTGCTGCTGATTCTGGCCATATCAGTATTCTCATCCTCCTGGACCTCTCTGCAGCCTTTGACACTGTTTCCCACACCATTCTCCTCAACCACTTATCTGAATACCTAGGCCTCACTGGTGTAGCTCTCTCCTGGTTCCAGTCATATCTCACCAACAGGAAACAGTTTGTTACCATCAGAGACTACAGTTCCACCCTAGCCCCAGTCAACCAAGGAATGCCACAAGGCTCCGTGCTTGGACCCCTCCTCTTTACCATCTACATGCTCCCCCTTGGTCAGATCATCCACCACCACGGTTTTAAGTTTCCATTGCTATGCTGATGACATGCAGCTTTATCTCAGCATTAGACCATCCTCTCAGCTCTCCCCACAATCCCTTGTTAACTGCCTCCACCAAATAAAAATCTGGATGTCATCAAATCTACTCAAGCTAAATACCAATAAGACTGAGCTCATGATTGTGGCTTCCAAGGCGCTGCTCCAGAAGGTTGGATATCTTCTCCTTGACGTGGATGGCTGCTCCATGTGCCCATCCCCAGAAGTCCGCAACCTTGGTGTCATTCTGGACTCCCCCCTCTCCTTCCAGTCACACATCAAATCTGTCACCAAATCTGTTTTCTTTCACCTCAAAAACATCTCCAGACTCTGGCCATTACTCTCAGACTCCATGGCAGAGACCCTCATCCATGTCTTCATCACCTTCCGTCTGGATTATTGCAATTGAGTCCTGTCTGGGGTACCTAGCAAAGCCCTAGACAGGCTTCAGTATGTGCAGAATTCAGCTGCCAGGGTGCTCACTCGCACCAAGCCCTGGCAACACATCACTCCCACCCTTGTCCACCTTCACTGTCTCCTGGTCAAATCCCACATTTCTTATAAAATCCTCCTCCTCACCTATAAATCCCTACATGCCCATACCTCCCAGTACCTATCAGACCTCCTCAATCCCTATATTCCATCCCGCAATTTGCGGTCTGCAGACACGGGCCTGCTTTCCATCCCCCACACCAGCCTGCAGACTTCTGGGGATAGAGTCTTTAGTGTGGCAGCCCCCACCCTTTGGAACTCTATTCCAGCAGAGATCTGCAACACTGCTTCTTTGGACAATTTTAAAAGACTGCTGAAAACCTACCGTTTTACTAAGACCTATGGTCTGTAGTCTTTTGATGTTTCTTTTAATCTCTTTTTTTCCTTATCCACTGTAAAGCATCCTTGGGTTCCTTGAAAGGCGGTATATAAAACTAAGTTACTGTTGTTGAAGCTGATGCTCCTGTTGTTAGGGCTGTAAAAAATAAGACTATTTATATATTTCCTGTCACTGTGTTTTTCTTGTGAATATTTGGTGCTGTTTGCTGCTCAAGGTTCCCCCAAAATTGAAAACAATCTGTTCTAAGGTTTTTTAACAATAATTTTCTCATCTTTAATGTATAAGTCTTGTTAGGCCATTTATACCAGCCGTCCCTGTATTTATCTACATGTAAACATCAGATTGGAATTCATCCAAACACTGGATATGAAGTCAAAGTCCCTGTAGAATTCACTCTAAAGCTCAGTTCAAACCACATGCTAATGTATTAATCCATGTTCTGAGCCAATGTGCTAACTTGTCAGCAGTTAGCATAGAGGATATCAGGCTACTGTGTGTGTGTGTGTGTGTGTGTGTGTGTGTGTGTGTGTGTGTGTGTGTGTGTGTGTGTGTGTGTGTGTGTGTGTACTGGCAGGTTATTGTGGTTCTCAAGTTGACATTTTCCTTCACTGATGATTTTTTGAGTTTAGCCCAGCACCAACAGTTTATTCAGCGTCCTGCCTCCACCCCCCCCACACACACACACACACACACAACCGACTGCTTCATGTGGTTTAGTAAATGATGCTATGTGTGAAATGGACCACTAGATTGATGTCGGTGTAGCCTATGTGGACAACAACTGAAAGAGAGAGAGAATGCATGCTAGCGTGTGCTGATAGTAACGGAGTTGTCAAAGTGTATTATTTGCAGTCGGAAAACGCCAACATCAATAAAAATCTCAGGCCTAATCCCCTATACACACACACACACACACACTCAGCAGACTCGACTCAATCATGGCTGCATTATATATACTACCATACTACCTTGTAACTGCGTTTAAAGGTAACAGGTTTAAATGTGACAAGCTGAAGGAGCGGGTATGGTCGATTCAGCAAAATCTGAAACCAGATTGCAGTGACGGCTGGTGGTAATATTGGGTGGGTGGGTTAACAACTGCATTATACCCATCAATATTTCACGCTGCAGCAACAGCAGCGTCACATCCCCAAGTTACAGCAGCGACACTATATACCTTATTATAACAAGTGCTCTACAGCAACACTATAGAGAAGTACCCACAAGGATGGTCTGATGCCAAAACTTTCTCTCTCTCTCTCTCACACACACACACACACACACACACGTTTCCTTATTTTGTCATATAACTGTTTAAAATCTAAAATTCGTTGTCGGCTCCAAGCCGTGTCTCCTCCAAAAAGCGAGCATGGGGAACAAAATAGTGAATTCTTAGCTACACTTGCCGCCAGCCGGTCCTTTCGTTGAAACCAAGTAACACAAACTCACTATTTTGTCATTTGTCCTGTTGTGCTATTCAAACGTCGTTAGGACGACGTGTCCTCAGTCTCTTCACTTTCAACTTTCCTCCAAAGACATCGAAGAAAATGGATGATAAAGTCAATAATCCACCTCCTCCGTGCTAACACCCGCGCTCACACACGTAGCGCCTCGCCGTACGCACCATTACGCTGTACGTCCTCTGTCATTGGTCAAAAGTCAGCGGCCTGAGGACTGAATGAATTTAACCCAGAAGATCAGCCAATCGAGGGGTTGTGTCACGACACCTGTCACCGACTTACTAAGAAGATGAATGGAAGCTGATGCTCCTGTGTTTGGGCTGTGAAAAATAAGATCATTTAGATATACCTTGTGTTTTCTTGTGACTATTTGGTGCTGTTGCTATTCTAGGTTCCATCAAAAATTAAGAAATATCTGTTCTCTTGTTTTTTAACAATAATTTTCTCATCTTTGTTGTAAAAGATAGGGAGGGGTTAGCCCTGTAAGCCCATTTACACCAGCCGTCCTTGCCAGATTCTATCAAATCACCTTTAAAACACACAGTAATATGGAGGGAAAGTGAGGGAGTGTCCCTATGGTGGTTGTCACTTTCCCTCCCTTTCACTGTGGATCAAGACCGCGTCATACGAAAGAACTATTCCTCGAGGCATTACCTTAATAAATTTGTATTTTTTTGGTGATGTGGTTAGAAAGACCACAAATATTTATGCATAGCTTTCCATGTCACATGAGTGAGTATCGCTGGCCAGTACTATACTTGTATGGTAAAGAGTGTATGTGCGTATGTTGGTGTGAGAGGAAGACAGCGAAACCACTATTTTGAAATATAATATTGTTATTTTTTTGGGTGAATGCATCTTGATATTTGTCATCTTTGTTTATGTTTGCATTGTATGTGTGTGTGTGTGTGTGTGTGTGTGTGTGTGTGTGTGTACATGCTGCAGACTCTCTGAGTGAGGCCTTGAAGGCCATTAGCGTGAGCACAGAACTGATTGAGGAGGAGCTGAAGCCTCATCTGGACATCCTGCTGAATGCACTGCTGGAGAAGGGTAAGTCATACCTGCCGAACACACACAAACAATCAGTACACACCAATAGTTCAAAGCTGGAAATTGAGACTTTGTGCACAAAGAAGGAAGAGTGTCGTTCTCTCTGTTTACCGTTGAGGCTCACGGGAAGAATAAATTGATCACTTGTACTTCAAATGCATTTTCCCATGAAGATCACACAGTGCCCGCCAGTCATCAATCCAGGCTGCTGTATCTTATTTTCCTGTAAGGACTCATTTGGGTTTTTTTCTCCCACATGGTTGTAAAAAGACAAATTCAGAGTCAATGTGACAACTGAAGCATTACTGTCACTGCGAGGTGATCTGTCCGTCATCTGTCTCATAGTGTCAACGATACGTAGCTGTCATCAACATAAAGGAATAGAATAGAAATGGAAATTTCTTGTCAACACATTCAACATTTGACCTCAACATTGTTCTTTCTTCCATGCTAAGTCACAGTTGCTGACACACTGTAAGATGTAGTCAGAGGGCAAGTTTAATCCCAGTCTGATTTAATCAGCTTCAGATCACTTTGCTGTCTTTGTTTTCTCAACTTTACGCTATTTTCTTCACCCTGGTTTGGCCATGCTATTTCATTGTTCATTCCTTACAGTGGTTATCTCTAATTTTTTGTGCTAAAGAATGTCTTAATTGATACCTTTTCCCACAGGCATTTTCACAGGAACTGCCTTTCATTGGAACAGCATTCTGTGTTTGCTCCTCCTTATCCATCCATTCCATTATCGAAGCCACTTATCCGAAGTCGGGTTGCGGGATGCTGGAGCCTATCCCAGCATTCATTGAGTGGCAGGCGGGAGACGCCCTGGGCAGGCCGCCAGTTCATGACAGGGCCAACACACTCACACCTAAGGACAATTTAGTATGACCTATTCACCTGACCTACATGTCTTCGGACTGTTGGAGGAAATCGGAGCACCTGGAAGAAACCCACGCAGGCACGGAGAGAACATGCAAACTCCACACAGAGGATGACCTGCCGTTCACTGGATGATCCATCAAAAAAAAGAAAAAAGAAAAAAGAAAAAAAAGGAAGTCTTCTGATTGGGTGGGCCTGGGTGATAAGTGGGTGGGGCCAGGCCCACCAAGGCCCACCCACAGCTACGTGGCAGTCTTAAAGGGCACTTCCTCATATAACAAATTTTAACAATCTTCTTCTTTCGGCTTGTTCCCTGTTTCTCAGGGGTCACCACAGCAAATTTTATTGTTTCCATCGGTACCCTGTGAGGGTACAGCACCAATGGCGGCCGTTGTTAACCCGGGCCTCGACTGATCCAGTATGGTTTTGTCAATCCCCATACTGATTTGTCAAAATTTTACATCGGATGCCCTGGTTTGCCCCGCCCCCCAAGGCTGGACAACCCCGGGGTTTGAACCCAGGACCTTCTTGCTGTGAGGCGACCACGCTAACCACTGCGGCGCCCTGTTCCTCTTTATATTATTTTCAATTGGTGTCAGCGGGGTCCGACATTCCTTTCCAAGCATTCAAATGTAATGGAGCCCACACAGGAAATGTGCTGAGTCTGCCACAAAAGGAAAAGAAGAAAAAAAAGAAGAAAAAGAAAAGGAAGAAAAAAGAAGAAAAAGGAGGAGGAGGAACTTGCATGTCAAATATCATCATCAAGATGGTGCCATGTGCAACAATAGGATTGTTATTCCTAGTTTGTGATTCTGGGGAGCAATTAGAGTGTGACACAGACCCCGAGTGATGCTGGCTAGGGATGAAAGTAACGGAACTGTATGACTGAAGGATTTATGTTAATAAAGTAACAAGTAAGCAAGTTAAGCTTTAACCGTCCATTCTGTAGGGTTAAGTAGAGAACGGAACAGAACGAAACACCGTGGATGGTAGATTCGGTTCTGCGCTCTCTTGTTTTTATGTTTTTGTTTATCACGGACAGTACAATTCATCTGCCGCAGTTCCAACTCCTCCGGGCGGACCGCGATACAGAGATGCCGGGAAAAAATGGGGTGGCAGCATATGTTTCTACATAAGTGAAGGTTGGTGTATGGATGTCCCAGTGTTGAAGAAATCATGCAGCCCACATTTAGAGACATTTTTCACTGACTGTAAACCATTCTGTTCACCACAGGAATTTTCATCATTTATTCTGGTTGGTGTCTATATCTCACCCCAGGCCTGTGGTAAAGAGGCGTTAAAACACCTGGCTGATCAAATTACGAACATGGAGTGCAAATATCCAGACCCAGACTCCCTTCTCATCATCCTTGGGGATTTTAACAGAGCAAACCTCAGCCACGCACTGCCAAAATACAGACAGCATGTTAAATGTCCCACCAGGGACAAAATCACTCTGGATCATTGGTACACAATATTAAAGGACGCCTATCGCTCTGTCCCCCGTGCAGCCCTGGGCCTCTCTGATCACTGTCTGATTCATCTTATCCCAACCTACAGACAGAAAATAAAATCTGCAAAGCCTGTGGTTAAAACTGTGAGTAAATGGACCAATGAGTCAAAACGGGAGCTCCAGGCCTGCCTCAACTGCACTGACTGCAGTGTTTTTGAGGCCGCATCTACAGACCTGGATGAACTTACTGACACTGTGACATCTTACGTCAGTTTTGGTGAGGACGTGTATGCCCACCAAAACCTTCTGTACCTTCAACAACAATAAGCCCTGGTTCTCAGCTAAACTCAGGCAGCTTTGTCAGGCCAAAGAGGAAGCCTACAGGAGTGGAGATAGGATCCAGTATAACAAAGCCAGAAATACACTCGCAAAGGAGATCAGATTGGTAAAAAGGTGCTACTCTGAAAAGTTGAAACAGGTTTTATGCCAACGACCCAGCATCAGTCTGGAGAGGATTGAAAGACATTCTCAACTACAGGAGACCATCCCCCCACACTGCAGGGAACCATCAACTGGCTGATGACCTAAATGGGTTTTACTGCAGGTTTGAAAAGTAAACATTCACACCCTCACCCTCTCCAGCCACAATACACAACAATACACAATCAACTGCACCCCCTGCCAGCCACTCTCCCCTCCCCACTCTCCCCCACCCGCAGTCAGGATCTCTGTTGAGGATGTGTGCCAGCTGTTCCAGAGACAGAAGACCAGGAAGGCACTGGGCCTGGATAGCGTGTCACCGTCCTGTCTGAAAGTCTGTCCTGACCAGCTGGCCCCCATTTTCATATTGATCTTCAACAGATCATCAGGTCTGCAGAGAAAATGATTGGTGCCAACCTGGCCTCCATTCAGGACTTATACTTCTCCAGACTCAGGAAACGGACAGGCAACATCACTCCAGACCCATCACACCCTGGTCACAACCTGTTCCAACTCCTCCCCTCTGGCAGGCGCTACAGAGCACTTTACCCCAAAATAATCAGATATAAAATGAGTTTCTTTTACTGGGCTGTCATTCAAATGAAGCCTTAAGACTGTCAAATAAATCTAACCATTATATACTGTACTGTACATTGTACATATAGTGGTACGTTCTGTCGTGTCCGTCTACCTCAACATATTTGTAAGTAACCTGCTAACATCTATTTCAGCATCGCTGATATATTCTTATATATATATATATATATATATATATATATATATATATATATGGTTCTCTACCGGAAAATGGTGGATTGCTCCCTCCAGGTTGGGGATGACTTGTTGCCTCAAGTGAAGGAGTTCAATTATCTCGGGGTCTTGTTCATAAGTGAGGTTAGGATGGAGCAGGAGATTGACACGCGGATTAGTGCAGCATCAGCAGTAATGCGGACATTGTTCCGGACCTTTACGGTGAAGAGGGAGCTGAGCCGGAAGGCAAAGCTCTCAATTTACCAGTCAGTCTTCGTTCCAACCCTCACCTATGGTCATGAGCTTTGGTTAGTGACTGAAAGGGTGAGATCACAGATACAAGTGGCTGAAATGAGTTTCCTCTGTAGGGTGTCTGGGCTCAGTCTTAGAGATAAGGCGCTCGGACATCCGGAGGGAACTTGGAGTAGAGCCGCTGCTCCTTCACGTCAAAAGGAGGCAGTTGAGGTGGTTCAGGCATTTGATTCGGATGCCTCTTGGGTGCCTTCCTTTGGAGGTTTTCTGGCACGTCCAACTGGGAGGAGACCCTGGGGTAGACCCAGAACTCGCTGGAAGGACTACATGTCCAATCTGGCCTGGGAACGCCTTGGGATCCCCCAGCAGGAGCTGGAGGGCATTGCTGGGGGGAGGGATGTCTGGAGTGACCTACTTAGCTTGCTGCCACTGCGACCCGACCCCGGAGAAGCGGCTGATGATGAGATGAGATGAGATGAGATGAGATGAGAGGATATATTCTCTGCACCATTGCACTTTAATCACCTCTTATTTCTCCTGTATAAGTCAATCCTTCTGTATATATCTGAAGATTGTTGTGTTGTAGTTTTGTTATTCTATGTTAAGTACATTGAGAGACCCAAGAAACCAGAGTCAAATTCCTTGTATGTGCAAACCTACATGGGCAATAAACCTGATTCTGATTCTGAATAAACAAGAGAAAGTGATAGGCACTAAACACAAAGCTAAACATTATCCAATATTTAATGTGGTGAAATGTTTGATATGTTGTTCAATATTACCGTGTCGGATGACAATGTTGATCAGTCTCTTTTCTCCAAAATACAAATGCTGTTGATGGACTGTCTTCTCAGTTCGCTCCTTGTGCACAGCCAAGCAAATCATGCTGGTGTTACAGCAGAATCTGCAACCGTCAGAAATTGTGACCTGCATGTAAATGCTTTGTGCATTCAAGATCACCTCGGTTTTATTTATTTTTTAAATCTGTGCTGGCTTGGCATACAACACAATTTGTATGCCAATGTGTCCGAGACAGAGTTTATCAGCTAACATGTCAGGCATCAGACATGTTTGATCAGCCAAACAACCAATCAGCATCACTTCTCCAAGCAGGGGACAATCGCCACAAGTGAAATAAGGAAATCCAGAAATGAAAAAGGACATCATGTATCTGATAAGACAGAGACATAGAAACAGAGGCTGACATGTGTTCAACAAAACATATTTGAATCGATTTTATCGATATCCGTTTATGATAGCAGTTATAGCGATAGAGAAGACAGATAAAGAAGGAAAAAAGAGGAGAAAGGACTAAGAAGATGGATGTGTTCCAGAGTGTTCTGGGGAGTTTGTGAGGGAGATGCTAGAAGAGTGTATGTGAAGTGTCCATCTGTGAGTGAACGGGATTAATCCCCATAAATTCTGGTGTTTGAGATCCCTGGCTTATTGCAGTGCTTCCGGGCAGCAGAAAGGCTCTGAAGCCACCCACGGGCCCTGCAGCCACGCAGACACCCCGTGACCAAGAGAGAAACCGGAACCCAAAGCACCACAACCCCAGACAAACACCAAGCCCACAGGGGAGCTAGCAGCCTGTAGAGCAACAGCCTCGCACGCCCTCGAGGAGCACAAGCTCGTCCCTAAAAGGACAAGCCCGTGAGGCGCAGCCCCACTACCAACCCCCAGGTGCAGGGCGCACCTCCATTTCAAATGGAAGTCTGGGATTTAGAGTTGAAAACAAACCATTTTGACCACCAGCTGATGCCAAATCCACCAAAACTGAAGAAATTAAGGCTAACCACTTCAGCAAAATAAGAAAAAAAATCATACCTTTCACACATCAGCCGTGTTCAACACCGAGACAAAACTTAAATAACTGACATTAGAAATACAGTTTAGGTTGTAGCTTCCTCGATGTGGAGGTAAAACAAATGTTAATGCTAATCTGTATTAGTATTGTAAATTCAGTTCTCATCTGTCTTTCCAGACACCCACTTTGCCCAGTTGTGGATACAGAATTTAATAACACACATCCGACATTATCTATTACCAACCAATTACAAACTGTATATAATTAACTATCCTCATTCTTGACACCATGTAATAAAAATTTGGCCCCAATAAAGAAACTATAAAAAGCTTTTATTCTTATTTCGGTTTAGCTGGACTCAGATTGTTTTAGAAGACTTTCTTTTCATTTTATTCTCTCTTTTTTTGTTTCAGAAACATTGAGAAAGAAATGGATAGAGCAGGAAAAAAAATGAAAGAGCATTATTTAACCTGGGCGGCACGGTGGCGCAGTGGTTAGCGCGGTCGCCTCACAGCAAGAAGGTCCTGGGGTCGAGCCCCGGGGTAGTCCAACCTTGGGGAGGGTCATCCTGGGTCGTCCTCTTTGTGGAATTTGCATGTTCTCCCTGTATCTGTGTGGGTTTCCTCCGGGGGCTCCGGTTTCCTCCCACAGTCCAAAGACATGTAGGTCAGGTGAATCGGCCATACTAAATTGTCCCTAGGTATGAATGTGTGTGTGTGGGTGGGTGGGTGTGTGTATGTCAGCCCTGTGTGATGTCCTGGCGGCCCATCCAGGGTGTCTCCCCGCCTGCCGCTCAATGACTGCTGGGATAGGCGCCAGCATCCCCGCGACCCTGAGAGCAGGATAAGTGGTTCAGATAATGGATGGATGGATTATTTAACCTCATTAAGGCTGGTTTGTTTCTGGAGTGTGTCATTAAAATTCACTTATTCTTTCATTTCAGAAGACTTCAGAAGAAATAAGCCAAGAATATTTTCTGCTTTACAAGATTTATATTGTGACCATACTGTGTGGTGTGTGTGTGTGTGTGTGTGTGTGTTGTTTCTAGAAAAGAATGCTGCAGTAGAGATAGCCAGAAGTGGGATCTTGCCCACGCTGGCTCAGGCCTTGCGGCAGAAAAGTCGCCTGACCAGCCAGGTGACGCTGGTGGTGGCAGAGATGGCAAGGGAAGGTACAGTCTCCTTTCTGTTGTTGTTACTGACGGCTGTGGTCTAAAAATTAATGAACCTGTCTTGTGACCTTTGGATGTAATTTTCTGTTTTATTCAGTCCTGAAACATCATAACATGTCAGTCAAGCTTGAACTGCAAAGTTTTCAATGTAAACAAACACAGGCTTGCTTCCATTCATAATTTTACTCAAGCAGATGTTGAGTATGTTAAAAAGACCCCTGTCCCGGTTGTTGCTCCACCCCCTCTGCCCATCCAGGGAGGGCTGCAGACTACCACATGCCTCCTCTGATACATGTGGAGTCGCCAGCTGCTTCTTTTCACCTGACAGTGGGATGTTTCACCAGGAGGACGTAGCACATGGGAGGATCACACTATTCCCCCCAGTTCCCCCTCTCCCCTGAACAGGTGCCCTGACTGACCAGAGGAGGCGCTAGTGCAGCGACCAGGACACATACCCACATCTGGCTTCCCATCCGCAGACACGGCCAATTGTGACTGTAGGGACACCTGATCAAGCCGGAGGCAACATGGGGACTCGAACTGATGATCCCCATGCTGGCAGACAATGGAATAGAATGCCATGCCACCCAGACGCCCCACAAATCCATTACTTTTGTTGAATAGCTCAGATTTAGACCATTAGTAGGGACAAAATAAATGAGATTGAATCTGTTTTTTCCACCATTAAAGAAATACAGCTTCCATGTACAAAAAAAAATGCAGTCAATCAAACCATTTTAATTTTATTTATGACATTACTCATAGCTTTTGGTATCAGATTTTAGTCTTGGATAAAATCTCCGATACTTCATTTTAACCTGGTATCAACCATGCATTGCTAATTACACAAAACCTATTCAAACACACTGTAGTTCAATATTGTAAATCAAAATAAACATGAAAAAATTCCAAAGGAGTTGAAAACGTTTTATAGGTAGTGTACATACACAGTTTATATCCCTGTTGTAATTTCTAGTTAGTGCGTCATGTGAAAAACACATCATTTCTCCTCTCAGAGTCATGCTAATGTGGTTTCTGTGTTTGTCTTAGCTGCGGTGAGGGAGTCTTGCATCGACGCCGGCCTGGTGAGCGTCCTGCTGCCTCATCTGCAGAGCAACAACCAGGAGATTCTGCTCAACACCGGCAGAGCCATTGGCCGCATCTGCTTTGACAACTGTGAGTTTGACAGAAGCTGAGTCCACCATCACTTAAAGAGTAAACTCAAACCATTTTAATGAGTTTGCTGACAACTACAGGTTAAAAACCATATAAAGTTTAAAAACATGGCAGGCTGGCCTTGGTACTCTTTAATGTTAGCATCGCAGGATAAACACAACTGCAGGTAATACAATTATTAACGTACGAGTTAAAGGGTCTGTTTGATTTAGTTATAGAGATGTAGCAGCACACCTGTCAGCATTGACAGACACAGACAGAGCCAGCATTATGTCAATAGTACTGTCAATGCTAGTTCTTTAGCACACCTACATCCAGCAGTCCCATTATTTATGGTTATCTATCTATCTATCTATCGAGATATGTTCATCACTAACTATTCTCCTAGCAAAACCCTGACTCAACCCCCCCCCCCCCCCCGCCTCTCTCTCTCCCTAGCGGCTCAACAGGACCGGCTGGTGCAGGGCGGTGTGATTCCCAGACTGGTGTCCATCATGAAGGAATACCCGGAGAACGACCCACTGGTCAATGTGTGTCTGCTGGCTCTGTGCAATCTGGCTGACATGGGTGATTATCAACCTGTTTCTCTTGTGTCAGCTTCATTTAAAATAATACTGACACTGCTGAACACAACAAGAAGCAAGAACAACTGACACAGTGTTTAGAAAAAGAGATTTCTTCCCTGTAAAGAAAATAACTGAAAATGGCCTCAAACACTGGCTTAAAGGATAATTCTGTTTGTTTGTTTTTTTAATATATATATAGTATATATATATATATATAATCTGGGTCTTATTTTTGTTGTTTTTACCATCGTCCCTGTCAGTTATGATGTCATTTTACTCACTGGCTTCATTTTGTGGATTTTGGACGCAGGACCACCACTGGACTTAACATTACAACAGTGTCTTATGGGACAGCTGAACACAAGTCTTAAACATGTCCTTTAAACAACAAACCCCCGTAGTGTGTCAGTCCAACTGTGTCCACAACTGTCCATTATCTATGACTTCTCTATTGTGCTGGCCGGCTAGTTTATGGATGGTTACCTATGGTAAGTATAGGCTGCTACTTTCTGCAGGTTGAACCAGGAAGTAGATCAGCAATGTCATCCACCATTGATCATACTGGACATTTCACATCATAACTTTAACTTGCATATGTGGTTTAGATAATTGAGTCAAATTGGACTTGTTGAAACATGTCTGATGCTCGTGTTGAGTTTTCCCACAAACACCTTTGTAAAGCTGAGTCCAGTGGTGGTCCTGTGTACAAAATCTACAATATGAAGGTGACAGAAAGTTGGCTTTTTAGCGATGGGGAGAACCAATCTTTACCCTGCTAATATGAAGAGGAAGTACGTCAGCCATGTTTGTGAAAGAGGTCTTTTATCTCCAGAGTCTACATGTTAATAACCTCTGCAGCGCAAAGCACTGAGAGACTTGGGTAAAGAGCCAAAATAACTGGTCCCAGATGAGCCTCATTGACTGGAAAGTACATCCCAAGTTCTCTGCACCTCCCAGCAGATATTCTTGAACCCACCCACTTACCATACTCCAATACTGCCTATAATAATAGATCTACATCCTTTCAGATTCAGCACGGGATGCCCTTGCAGACCTGGGTGTAGCAGAAATACTGATCTTCCAGCTGAAACGGGCACCGGATGCAGAACGTAGACATGTCATACTGGAAATACTGGGATCACTGGGGGAGAGTGGTAAGACAAGGTGTTCTGTTTAAGGAAGGAAGTTAAACGTAGTCAGGGTTTTATTATGAACGTAGACTGCAAAAAAAAAAGATGCTGGCAGGAACAGAATACTGGTCACATGATGGAGGTTATAATTTCACTCTGTCAGACTTTTATTAAGGAGCCATGTGCATGATAAGGTAAAAGACGGTTGTCGGTGTAAAAGATAGAAAAAGGAAGAACTGATAAATTCTTTCTCCACTTTTTGTGTGATTGTCTTATTACATAGAATAATATGTTTTCATCTGAAGTTTTACTTCAGAGTTAAATTGTGAAAAGTTATGTCACATCCATACATTCAATTTTCTCATTAAGCGGACATTAATACCAACACTGCATTTTATTTACAATACATTTTATTTATACATTTATTTGTCCTGGGTATGACATTAAACTGCAACCGTTGGGTCGTCGGTGACTAAACCGGCACCCCCACTTCAACCCTTGGTTGTTGTGAGGAGGGTGTGTGGACGCCCAGCAGGACTAAAAACAAAACCTGTCAAAGGGCGGATGAGTTCCTCTGTGAACCAATGGCCATCCATACCTGGAGAGGATATAGGGACCACCAGGTACTCCCCCTACTGAAACACAATGATGGCTCAGCTGTGTTCCTATGACATCCATAGCTTACGGAACTGATGATGATAATTATTATTTCTACAGCAATAACATCTCCAGGAGAGAGAGAGAGTATTACAGCTGTATATCACTGGCATAGTTGTAGTTTTGTATATTTTGTTTCTGAATCACATATGAGTAAGAGCACATGAAGGTTAAATAAGAGTGGACCTAGGATGGAGCCTTGTGGAATTCCAAACATTATTCTGATTATTGTAAAGATCAAATTTTAAATGAACACATTAAATTACTGCCCTGTAAATAGTTTCTTAACCTGTCTAGAACATGTCCAATCCAGGCCAACCTATTTCTCTAATTTATCAAGAAGGATTTCATGGTCAGTGGTATCAAATGCCACGCTGAGGGCTGAAAATATCAGAAAAGATGTCGTTTTAAGTTGGTATTGAATTTTAAATCATTGGCAACTTTTGTTCATGCTTTTTTTGTACTGTCGTAGACTCTTAAGAGCATATTGAAAGGTATTAAGTAGGCCAATTTAGGGTCACGATTAAGTAACTGGTTATACCCAACATTCTCACAAATTCTGCTAAGGACCAGCAAGTCAGAGATTTGTCTGTCTGTACTTACTGAAAATCAGTCCAGTGAGTTTATTTTTCTCCTATGACAGCTTTAAAAGAACAGTTTTTAAGGCACTAGGAAAGATGCCTGACAGGAGTGAGCCATCAACAATTTTCAGTACCTCCTGTTCTCCACAGCTAAAACCATTCTTAAATTGGGAACGACCAAAGGAACCATATATGTCATAAACATTATCCATCAATACTATCATTTTACTCATGTTTTTTTTTCCTTTGCTAACTGAATGTTATGGATGTGGAATGCAGTCTTGGTGGTTATATTTTTGGCAAAACTTTAGGTGTTTCTGAAAGACAAACGATGAATATATCATGACCTGTCTTACGTTCTTTTGTCCGTACACTAGATGTGTTGAAGTTGCAGTTTGCAGAGTCTGGTGTTCCGGAGGCACTGTCAAAAATGATTCAGGGGCTGCAGGGAGGCACCGACCCCCATGACCTGTGTAGCATCAAAATTGCCTCCAACCTGATAGTTTCACTACTTCTAGGAGGTAAGTGATAGAAAAGGGACTTTTATGGTGTCACTGAATATAATGTAGTTTGAGTGACATCTCAGCCTAAACCTAATGGGGAGGCGTGCCCCCTGTCTGACTTGCACACATATCTAGATGAGCTTTATAAGACCTTTTCCTTTATAAACTTAGCACAAAAAGCAAGGAAATTTGTGTTTGGTAGATTATTTCTTTGTTGTAACAATGCTTCTTGGCAATAAATCTCATATCAGGCACCTGATTGTCAGCACCTGGGGTACCAGGAGCTCAAAACAAGAGTCAATAGCAACAGCAAAATAAGCTGTTTGCATTGGCAGAGAAGATTTGGCAAATTGTTCATGGGCACAACCCACATACTCAGCTCTGCTGCTCATCCCAAAATGCATGTTCCTTACAAATGTGTCACCATTTAAAAGGGAAATAAACAGGCTTTACAACGGTATAAGATTTATTGCCAAGAAGCATTGTTACAACAAAGAAAGAATCTACCAAACACAAATTTCCTTACTTTTTGTGCTAAGTATATTTTGGACCATGTCTTGTATGTTAAAGTTTGTAGAACGAACCCAATAGCGACAACACAAGACAAAGTAAAGCACCAACCTGGCAGGACTCGTAGAGGAGAGCCGGCCGGGCCTGGACAGAAGGGGGAGGCGCTTCAGGCGGAACCTGAGAATAGCTTCTTAAAAATGGGAAAACGTAAACTGCCCCCTTAATCCGAAAAGGAAAAAAACGTAAACTGCTCCTTTAAAGTCCGAAAGGGAAAAAACGTAAACTGCTCCTTTAAAGTCCGAAAGGGGAAAAAACACAAACTGCTCCTTTAAGGTAGAAGTCCAACCGAGTAATAAGATCCACAGTGAGAGAGGAGAAATTAGAATATCAAAAACTTGATCTCAACTAGAAAATCACGATGGGAAAATCCAATGGGGAAAACACAAAGAGAGTTCTTCTCCGAACAAGCTCTCAAGGAGAACTGACACAAGGGAATAATCAAACAAGCAAAAACACGGAGAATACTACAATCTGTACTCCACCGGGAGACACAGAAATGTCACAAAACTCGAGACGAAGAATTTACTCACGGGACTGTTCAGGACGAACTCGCGACGAGTTCTGGAAAGCAAACAAACTTATACTAGAGTGGTTAACGAGTAGGTAGGCTGCAGGTGTTTCAGACGCGCCCCTCCCCCGCTCTCATTGCTGGTTGCCAGGTTGGTCAACAGACCGAGCCCTAACATTGTATCTCTGAACGTTAGCTAATCTTCAACAAATACTCATCCTTAAAGGAATTTGGATTCATTGATATAGGTTGGTTTGGTTTACTTACTAGAAGAAATATCGATGCATGGGCGTTAGCTTGGTCAGTGACTCATGTGATCAGAGATCTGACGGATAGTCCCAAAAATGAACAGCAGCAAATGGAGAGAGCTAATAAATCCACATTAAGCCATAGAAAAAACACACAAAAGCCCTGTTAATTATCCACAAAACAATACATATTTCACATATATCTTGGCTGCTCAATCCATCTCTCAGACCACTTGACATCTTGCAAGATTACTTTTTGTCGTTGAAGAATGTTGGTGTATTACTATGCACTGGATGGCGCCTGTTCACATTTCTCACGTTCCAGGTCACAGGTCTCAAGTTTCCATAATGCAGAGAAATACAAAATCTTCTCCATAGCAGCATTGTTCACTTTGAAACCACTAATAGGTGGTGTGATATGCATTGCCAACAGGCACCAGTGCATAATACACTGGTGTTCTTCAACAACAAAAAGTAGTTCCAAGATATCAAGGGGTCTGACAGGAGAACTGAGCATCAGAGATACGTGAAAGATGTTGTATTGTTTTGTGGTTATCGTCAAGGGTGTTTGTTTTATTATGGCTTAAAATGTTTTTATCAGCTTTCCTCATTTGCTGCTATTAATTTTTGTGACCGCTCACAGAGCCAGATCTCTCACAGGACTCACCAAACAAGGTAATGTCAACATATAGATATGACTACTAGTACTTAAGTAAATCATACAATCTTATGCCAATAAATCCAAACTACCCCTTTAAAGATAGTCTGTTTTGTGTCTGAATAGACTGGAACATTCACAGTGATGTAGCGACGAACCCCCCTGACTCTCACACAATGTCTTCTTTATTTCGTTCTGCTTCACTCTATTTTCTGTCGTCCTTGCTGTTTCGAAATGAAGATATTTCCTTTGTTTTCTTTCAAATTCCTTCTCAGCTCATGTTTGGCAATAAACTACCCTTCGCTGCTGTAGTTAGCTCTTATGAAAAAATGTATTGAAAGCATAGCAAAACAACAAAAAGAAAAAACAGTGGACTAAAATTCAAAATCCTCCCTTCCTAGTCATCAATCACAGATTTCCACTAAGAGCTATCTCAAAATAAGCTCCAGAGGAGGCTCTGCATTCTGGCATGTGGACTAATTCACATGTTGTTCTTTTGAAATGTATTCTTATGTCAAAGAAAAATATGGTCCGCACGATTTGCAAATAAAAAAACTGATTTATTGGACAGACGTTTCATCTCGTAACAATTATTGTCATTATTGACAGGACGCGGAAGTGGGGCAGGCTAAGCTAACTGCTAGCCCATGCCGATCGGCAGTTCCGACAGTCATCCTGGCTAGCGTTCGTTCTCCTGGACAGTGATTTTTTTTATTTATTTTTTAGTTTAGATATATGTGTTAGTTTGGATATATGTGTTCTTGTAGTTCTTGTAGTTCTTGTCGTTTTTTGGATATGTGTTTTTATCTTTGTGTTGTACTGCTGTGGGTTTATAAGGATTCCCAACTGTTTATTCAATGTGTGTGTGTGTGTTTCAGATGAGTCCATGCAGAAGTGTTTTGGTGAGGGAACAGGCCTAGTGTACCAGGATGTCCTCTCCTGGCTGCAGAGCTCCAACTCACAGCTGCAGCTGTCTGGTGCTCTGGCCATTGCCAACTTTGCCAGAAACGGTGAGATTCAAAGCAAAACACACCCAATTGGATCCCTGTAATTTAAAGGACAGGTCGTTTTTGCTGTCATGCATATCGGTTATAACATAATTTTATTCACCGGCTTCATTTTGGAGATTTTGGACACAGGACCACTACTGGATTTTTTTGTTAAATTACCAGGAAACACATCTGAAAAGGAGAAAGAATGACAGAATATAAATGCAAGCATTTTGCATTACATCACTAATAACCTTAAATAAAATTTTATCAGTCTGCAAAAGACTGAATTTTGAAGGTAACGTGGTTGACCTCCCCCTCCATGTTGATGTGTGTGTGTGTGTGTGTGTGTGTATGTGTGTTTCAGACAGTAACTGTGTGAAGATGTTGGAGCTGGGGGTGGTTCCTCACATCCTCACCCTCCTGGAACAACATGTGGATGAAGGCGACGTTTCTGTTCAGCATGCCGGCCTGAGCGCCCTGAGGAACCTGGCCATCCCCGGTACACACCCAACTACACCACGCAAAGTCATGTGACCACATTTAGAGAGGAAAGGCAAAGTCAAAAGTAGAGAAAAATAACAGGAGTGTGTGGGGGTGTGGGGGTGTTTGACTCTCTGACCTACATAGTGAAAAATACATGCTGTTACTCTTCCTTTTCTTTTTGTTTTTGGATTTTTTCCCCCATTTTCTCCCCAATTGTATCTGGCCAAGTGCGGCGACCATTAGACACACCTACGTCTGGCTTCCCACCCGCAGACATGGCCTATTGTGTGTGTAGGGCTGCCCGACCAAGCCGGAGGCAACACAGGGATTCTATCTGGCAATCCCTGTTTTGGTAGGCAATGGAATAGACCGCTACGCTACCCGGACACCACACTTCCTTTTCTAAGTACAGACATATGTCTGAGCTGAAGTGTGTGCAAACACAGACACATGCCCTAAGAAACATACAGATTCGCACAAACATGCACATCAGCTAACTGAGACTGATGGTGTTAGTTCAGAACTGTCTTCTATAGATCCAGATTGTCTCTGAGACGGCGTCCGTTCAAACCTCCTATCAACATGTGTCTCCAGTGACCATTTGTGGCCAGATTTTGTCTTCCTGCCCAATATAGCGAATAACCGCATACATGACGTCCAGTGTCTCCATCCACCTTCTCAAAATATTTAGGCCGAGGTCATCTTGGATGTAACCAAGCAACTTTGCTTGCCCTTGATTATAGTTGAGCTGAGAATTGGACTTTTTGGACTTTTCTTCTTTTTAAAAATGGAAGGAAAATTATTACTTCTCATTGTTTTAATGATAATGGTGTGCAAAGGTTTGAATATTTCCTCTGAAGTAGATGACGAATGTGGTCCTAAATGGTTAGAAAACGTGTCATATGCCCACACAACGCTACCATATGGTCACATGGTTTTGGTGATCGGATTCTCAATGGTTGATGCTAGATCCAACGGGGTGTAGGCAAGGAAGTAGACGTGATTGGTTGTTGGTTAGGGTTAGGGTTAGGGTTTAAACGCTTTTTGAATTTCCATTGTTAGCGAGCGTTAACATTAGCTATCGTTACAGTACGATCTGGCAATGTTAAGGTCAGTTGTAAGCTAGCTAGCTAAATGTTTCAGTGCACATCATTTGTTTCAAGTCAGTGCGCGGATGCTTCTTCTGGATTAATGGCAAATTGTAACCAGATGGAGCATTATCACCACCTACTGTTGCATTAGAGTCCTTAACTTATATCCTCCCCACCAATCCAGTATCCCAGGGAAAATTTTGGACACAGGACCACTCCTGGATTTTCCACCAGTCATACATCCAAGGAGATCATTTCCAGTGTTCCCCACAAAAATTGATTTCAGGTCCATGTGCACAGTTCCTTTTTGTTCCAACATAGCTTTCAGTATGATTCTCTCTCTTGCATATGTTGGGCAAATAAAAAACACATGTTCCACTGTCTCTGGTTGGTGGCAGACATCACTGTTCCCAGTTTGATGTTTTCCAATGAGTTGCAATGAAGAATTTAGTCTAGTATACCCTAATCTTAACCTGCTGATGATGTTCTGTTCTCTCCTGCTCTTCCCCCAAGTCCTTTCAGGACTCACACTTGTTGTTTTTAGCGGCCCGGTTGTGACCCGATAACCTGAGACTTTCTTTAATGCCAGATATGAACCAGGCCAGGGTCACTTCTGATGGATCTGGTCCATTATGTGGATATAATGTGTATGTATGGTGATGTGAGACTAGATGTGTTGGATGGTGGTTCTGGTAATATGGTGATATAACTTAAATGTTGTCATTCACTGGTCTTAAAGGCTGCATTACAGTAAGGTGAGACCATTTCTGAACTTATTCCACTGTTTTAGTGAAATGAATAATGAATGTCTCTACCTGCTTGGTCATCATATTTACATGATTAATGATCAACATTTACTGATGTGTACATATTTTCTGAAACCACCAGTCCATAGAGATATTCAGTCAGAAATATCATGTTTAATTTTGTCAACATGGCCCAGCTCTACCTTCTGAAGTCCTCTTTCTTCTCTTTCCTTCCCTTGTTCCAGCCAGCAATAAAGTGCGGATGCTGGAGGACGGTGTGACGGAGCGGATCAAGATGCTGCTGCGGTCCGACATGCCTCCAGTCCAGTTCAAACTGCTGGGAACGCTGCGTATGATGGTGGACGGACAAGGTGAGAAGGAGGAAAGAATGCTTTCTGGTCATGGAAAACACCAGGAAAATGACGAAATTGATCAAATGTCCAGGGAAAACGATCAAGGTCAAGGAAAATTGTACAATTATATAATAAAATCATGTTTTTGCCAGCTAAGATTTCATATTTTCAGCATAATTCTTAGCTGATTTCTTCACATTTATCTCCATGTGTTTATGTGTTGAGATGTGACATCAGTTTGTTCAGTCATACAGCCCATGTAGAGACTGTTGAGCCTTCCACTGATAGTTAATCCTGAACAATATTGCCTTCTGTCAGCAACACCTGGCATGGATATCTAGATAAAATGCTGGACAATTTCCTGGAAGATGATTTCTTTAAAAACAGTGGGAACTCTGATATAGACTTTTGTTCTTCATGGCATTGGCGTGGTGGGATCAGTGCTGACAGTTTGCTTATTGAACATGGTCCGTCTTTCATTGTCCATACCTTCTTCTCTTTCTTTCCTCCTTTTTCGCTTTATTCTCAAGGTGAATATTTGTTTGTTTTTTTAATGAATAAAACGTGCATTAATGAGAGATCAATAAGTAACTCAAATGACAATGGAAAAGCAGATAATATACATACACACCACTTACCTCTATTTCTGCTTTGGTCATGTACAAGATCCCTCTGTCACTATGAGGGAAACAAGTAAAGACAGAAAACAAACAGATGAAATGTGACAGCTAATACAAAAATAGATACACATAGAACATACAAGGAGATGTAACATCACAGGCACACACACACTCACTGTAAGCAGTCCAATGTTTAATAGGCACATAATTGTTTGTAATTAAGACTGGTTGGCAGGTATGTAGGAACTGGCCCAGTCTGTTTTTAGGTCATACCTTCCTTCTCCAACTCATTTGGTGGGTGGAGCCTATCCTAATTGGTCGAAAAGTTGTTGGCCTATCACAGGGCCAGATGCACTGTCAATCACACAGCATTCACACCTGAGGACAAATTAGAGTTGGATGCTTCATATCCATGAGACGGACTTTTCAGCTGAGCAAGGGGAGAGTCACCTCCTGGTTTTTCAGTGGCTGATGAAATGTTGGATTCATGTTCAAGTTCAACTTTATTATCATGTTAGAATACAATGGAATTCTTGTGCTCTGGCTCTCTATGCCTTAACACAAGGGACACACCATCCCACAAAAAACCCCACTATGGACCTACATAGAATATGTACACAGTGAATTCATATATTATATACACAATATACAGTACACAATAACGCAACAATGTAAGGCGCATATGGGTGCATCAGCTGTTCAGCAACCTGACTGCCCGTTGAAAGAAACTATTACTGAGACGGGTTGTGTGTGATTTGATGCTCCGGTAACGTTGTTTTAGATGGAAGGAGAGAGAACAGAACATGAACGGGGTGGCTGGAGCCCTTAATGATGTTTTGGGCTTCCCTTTTACAACGAGTGGTGTAATATTTGCTATTCATGTCAACTCTTGGGACACCTCAGAAAGTACAGTCTCTGCTGTGCCTTCTACAGGATGCAATTGGTGTTGAGAGACCATGTGAGGGTGTCTGTGATGTGTAAACCCAGAAATCTAAAACTGTCCACAATGTCAACAGATGACCCACTGATGGAAATAGGAATGTGATTTCCTCTGATCTTTCTAAAGTCAACAATGATTTATTTTGTCTTATTGACATTGATATTGACATTGATCTGTTGGAACAGTAGGCAAACTGTAATGGGTCAAGGGTAACAGGAATGTTACATTGTTTTTCTAAATTTATTTTTCTCCCCAATTGTATCAGGCCAGTTACCCCACTCTTCCGAGCCGTCCCAGTCGCTGCGCCACCCCCTCTGCTGATCCAGGGAGGGCTGCAGACTACCACATCTCTCCTCCGGTACATGTGGAGTCACCAGCCGCTTCTTTTCACCTGACAGTGAGGAGTTTTTTCGGGAGGACGTAGCACGTGGCAGGACCATGCTATTCCCCCCAGTTCCCTCTCCCCAAACAGGCGGCCCGATCGACCAGAGGAAGCACCAGTGCAGCAACCTAGACACTTAGCCACATCCGGCTGCCCACCCGCAGACACGGCCAATTGTGACTGTAGGGATGCCCGACCGAGCCAGAGGTAACACGGGGATTCGATCCCATGATCCCTGTGTTGGTAGGGAACGGAATAGACCGTCACACTACCCAGACGCCCAGCCTTAACCCTTTTAAAAGTTTAACTCACATCAGCCTCTGTCACAGATCAACTTCATCAGGGTGGGCACTGTGCTGCTGTCACTGGGTCCAAGTTGTGAGCTTCAAAATGGGCTTAAAAGTTGTTAAGCTCATCCGGGAGAGAGACAGAGGTCTTGATAGGCACACTGGGTTTAGATTTGTAGTCTGTAATCACCTGCAGCCCCCTCCACATGTGCCGCGAGTCACAGCCACTGTAGTCATTTTCCAGTTCGTCCCTATATTGTCTTTTAGCAGCTTTGATGTCTCTCTTTAAGTCATACTTAGATTTTTGTAGCATTCCTTGCCCCCTGATTTAAAAGCAGTGGTATGCTCCCTCTACCTCAGTTGAATACCGCTGTTAACTCAGGGCTTCTGGTTGGGGTAGGAGCGAATAGATTATCTAACATAGCCAGTGACCGATTCAGTGTACTCATCCAAACTCGAGGCTGAATCCTTGGAGAATGACCAGTCTGTTGATTCAAAACATCCCTGAAGTTTGGATTCATGTTCTGTAGTCCAGCACTGTACTGTTCTCACAATGGGCTGCAGGCACTTCACTTTCTGCTTGTAGGCAGGAAGCAAGAGCACTGACAGGTGGTCATATTTCCCAAAACGAGGTCATGGGATAGACTTGTGAGCTGCCTTGACCGTTGAGTAGCAGTGGTTGAGAGTCTTATTGCCTCTGGTTAGGCAGGTGACATGTTGGTAAAATTCTGGTGGCACAGATTTCAGGGTACAGTGGTTAAAGACCCCCGCCACAATTGAAATGGCCTCAGGGTGCAAGTTCTCCTGCCTGCTAATGGCTCCATACAGTTGGTCCAGCACTGCTGTGGCAGTAGCTTGTGGCGGTATGTAGACAGCAGTTAACAGCATACTATCCAGACTATCCCCCAAGGGATAGTATGGTCTGCACCTTATTGGTAGTTGTTCCAACACTGGCGAACAGGACTGACAGACTATTTCCACGTCAGTGCACCATGAATTGTTAACAAAGAAGCATACAGCACCTCCCTTTACCTTGCCAGTAATCGTCCAGCCAAATCTCTGTAAAGCAGAACACACAAGAGTCCTTCAAGTCCCTTTGAGAGCTTATTCAGCAATGACGTTCATCCAGCTTTTTGTCGAGGGACTGGACACTAGAAAGCAGTATGCTGGGAATCGGGCCAGGTAGGACGCCATCATAGCCTCACCAGGGCACCACCTTGTTTACCTTACCAAGAGCAGCGCTGTCTGCGGCCATTACACCATGGTGGTACCTGTTTGTTGTAGGTAATCTCTTTCGACAAGTCCCACGGCTTCCACCTGGTGGGAACATCAAACCTTATATCCAGTAGAGTCTGGCGATCATAGGTAATTGTACAAGATTCATTTTGTGCAACAAAAGTGACATCCATTCATCCATCCATCCATTATCCAAGCCGCTTATCCCAACCGGGGTCACAGGATGCTGGAGCCTATCCCAGCAATTCATTGGGCGGCAGGCCAGGAGACACCCTGTACAGGCCGCCAGTCCATCACAGGGCCGACACACACACACACACACACACACACACACACACACACACACACACACACACACACACGTTAAATATTTCTGGTGGACTGGTTTCCACTTGTCTTGACTGGTACAGGAAGTTATCCATGCTATAACTAAAGCAGGAGGGGTCCAACGCCTTATCTCCATGGCAATCAACGAGCATGTCATCATGCAGATATTGTGTCTTTTAGTAAACTCATCAATGTACCCTCCAAGTAAACACTGTTCTTTGCCTTTCTGTCTCTCTTTCCTCTTGTCCTGCGTTGGTCCGTCTCTCCATCAGAGGAGACGGCGGCGGTGTTGGGACGAGATGGGGTTCTGTTGGCCCGGGTCATGGAGTGGTGTGATGCTAAAGACCACGCAGGAGTCCGAGGAGAGGCCAACCGGCTGCTGGCTGCCCTCCTCAGACACAGTCGCAACCCTGTGAGAGAGACACACACACACACACACACACACACACACACACACACACACACACACACACACACACACACACACACTAGAATCTCAGAATCAGTCATATTTATTGGCAAGTACAAGAGCTTACAAGGAATTTGTCTCGGTGTGTTTGTCCAAGATGGAAAATTAACAGTAAATAGTAAAGATAAAGGCTAAAAATAATAATGAATAAAGATAAAATGAAATACAAATGAAAGTAATGTGCAATAAGGCGTACATCAGTTCAGAGTTGAACATGAGACCACGCGGCAGCCCCTGATGCCCGGCACTGGGTGGCAGGAGCTGTATTTACAAAAAGTTAAATTAGAATTTAAGAAATTATTTACAAAATAACTCGTTTTCTACAGGGTAGTGCAGGTTTTATGCTGAGTGTCCATACACAGAGATCACAGTTGGGAGGATAAAGGGGATGGGGGGTGGGTGGGCACCAATGTCAGGATCTGTGGTTGTCTGAGGATTTGTTAGAAAAGCCTACTGCTGTAGGGAGGGAGCTGTTCTTGCGGTGCGATGTTTTGGTTTTTATAAACCTTAACCCCTTGCCAGAGGGGAGTGTTTCGAAGAGACCCTGACCTGGGTGGGAAGGGTGGGCCATGATCTTTCCTGCTCACCTCAGTGTGCTGGAGGCATACAGGTCCTGGAGGGATGACAGGTTTCAGCCAATCACCCTCTCAGCAGAGTGAATGATACATTGCAGTCTGCTCTTGTCCTTGGCAGTGGCAGCAGCATACCAGATATTGATGGAGGAGGCGAGGATGGACTCAATGATGGCAGTGTAAAAGTACACCATCATTGGTTTTGGCAGGTTGAACTTCTTCAGCTGCCGCAGGAAGTACAACCTCTGCTGTTCCATCTGGGTGAGGGAGCTAATGTTCAGCTCCCACTTGAGACGGTAGTGCCCAGGGAGCGGAAGATTTCCACAGTGTTGACTGGGCAGCCACACAGGGTAATGGAGGCAGGTGGGGCTGGGTACTTTCTGAAGTCGACAACCATCTCAACTGTCCTTAGAGTGTTGAGCTCCAAGTTGTTTTGGCCACACCACTACACCAGATGGTCAATCTCCCACCTGTAGGTGGACACAACTCTACCAGAGTTGAGTCCAATAAAGGGTGGTGTCATCAGCAAACGTCAGGAGCTTGACTGACTGGTGACTGGGGGTGCAGCTATTTGTTTACACATGACAGGGTTATTACAATGTAATGACAACAGTTTCTGTGTGCTGAGTAATCGCTGAAGGATGAGAAAGAGAAACCTTCACCTTTGCTTTTTGAATCACTGGTTTTTATTCATATTTCCTGTAAAACTCATTCTTGTCGTACATTTTAGAGGAAAGAGTAAATAGGTAGTAAGTACTTGTTTCAATCTAAAGCTGTGGAGAATTTTGATGTCCACTGTTAACAGGCACATCAGCACACACACACACACACACACATGTTCAATATTTCTGATTAACAGTTTTCCCTTGTCTTGACTGGGACAGGACGTTATCCATGCCATAACTAAAGCAGGAGGAATGCGACACCTTATCTCCATGGCAACCAGTGAGCACGTCATCATGCAGAACGAGGCGCTGGTCGCCCTGGCGATCGCATCCGACATTGACATCGGTAAGAGACGTTCAATCACAGAGAATCTGAGTCCGATGTCCATCTGACGCCACACAGTCTGCATCCATATATATCTTACTGTTGGACTTAATACAGAATAAATAAAAATGATTAATCATCTCACACGTAATATCAGCTGATACTCAAATAAATTATTTTATTTATGTTCTTTCACTGGATTTGTAGATTTGTTAATCGGCTTATGGTCAAATTAAGCAAAATTCCAATGTGGACATGATAAGAATGTTGGCTCCATCATGTTCAGAACTTTGTGTTTGTCGGGTTTCTATCTTTGGTCTATTCTTTTGCTTTAATGAGAGGAGTCTTAGATCCCCGTCTGGTCCCATCTGGTGCCGGAGACAAAATGCTGTCCATGATGCTTTTATCAGCCAAGAGAGAGACAAATAATCCAGAGTGTGTGTGTGTGTGTGTGTGTGTGTGTGTGTGTGTGTGTGTGTGTGTGTGTGTGTGTGTGTGTGTGTGTGTGTGTGTGTGTGTGTGTGTGTGTGTGTGTGTGTGTGTGTGTGTGTGTGTGTGTGTGTGTGTGTGTGTATGTGTGTGTGTGTGTGTGTGTGGGCTTTAGACTCTATGCAGGATCCGTTCAGAGAGGCGGAACTCGTCTCCATTCTGCTGAAGATGTTGGAGGATCCTGTGGGAGCCGTGGAGGTCAAGTTCAGCGCGTTGGCTCTCATCTGCAGCCTGGCAAACTCCAGTAAGTTTCTGACTATAAAGGAATGAAAATGAACCTTATTGCAGCACCACTTTTCAAAGCAGCTTTTTCAAAGTCCTTTATGAAGCACGGCTGAATGAAACATCAGTGATAAAAGAGCAGCAGAGGAAATATCAGAAATAAGAAAGTTAAAGAATGTTGTCTTTTTTACCCTGTTGGCTCTTTTCTCCAGTCATATTACACACCTATTCAGCAACTAGCGTACATTTTTTTGTCTTTTTCTTGTTTTACATCAAAATTAAATCATCTTAACCGCCTCTAAAACAGCCACGTCTTTGTTTTTGCATCACCAATCCGAGCAACATTCCAACCAATGATGCCATCACATATTCTGCACCGTCCAATCAAATCACATGCTTCCCTACACGTTGTACCGCCCTAGTGTCCCGTTTTACCTGGAAATACGTCTCATGTGGAAGTGAGATGGACTCTAAATGTTTAACTTTGTCTTTATGGCAATGAATTGAGAGTCAGAAGACATGAGACCTTAAAGCTCAGCGTGCGTGTCTTGTGCTCTGAATCGGTTGTTTCAGACGGTTCACGAAGAGTTTGGTTTGGCTGAAACCACTTTTTGGTGTTGGGGGGCGGGGGGGGGGATCAACCTATCATCCATTCTATAAACCGTCATTTAAAGGGGCAATTTAAGAGTAACAGGTAGAGGGGCAGGGCTCGGACGGAGCCTGTGAGTCTCTGAGGACCTGATAGAAGACCACTGATCTAGAAGAGCCTTTACTCTTCCTGTGACTGTCCTATGATATTCTCACTGCAACCTTTTCAGTTCACACACACACACACACACACACACACTGCACCTTTAAATGTTTGAGAACTCAGACAACATCTCTCTTTCTCTCTGTCTGTCTGTCTGTCTGTCTCTCTGTCTGTCTGTCTGTCTGTCTGTCTGTCTGTCTGTCAGTTCAATTCAATATGTGCTTTAATGGCATGACATACGTTTGTGTACATATTGCCAAAGCATGTAAAACAACAACACAATACAACAATGATTATAATAATAACAGCAACAACAACAATGGTTATGATATCAAACAATAACAGTAGCAATAGGTGCCGTCACCCAATGTCTCTCAGGCTGTGGCAGGAAAATATCAATCTTTCTGCAATGCTCGCCGCTGGCCCCCCTCCCAGGACCACCTGCAGCTTACCTGCGTCATCCATTTCCTGGTACTCTGGAATCACATGTTCCAGCTCCTGGACAAAAGCCCGTCCCACTGTTTTTCAAATTTTTCACATTTAAGGAGGAAATTTAAGGAGTCTGTCTGTCTCTCTGTCTCTCTCTCTCTTTCTGTCTGTCTGTCTGTCTCTCTCTCTCTGTGAGCTGGAAAAAGAGAATTGAAGAGTGTGTACAATGTGATGCTGAACTGCTGTTTACCAGGATGGTGAGGGCCAGGATAAGGGTAGATTTTAATTATTACAGTGTTACGTAACACAAAGCAGTGAAGGATCTGGACAAATTCCCAACCATGTGGTGTTATAAAGGGCTGCTGTGTTCACCCACAGAGGACGAGCTGGTTTTTGCTGCAGAGCTCAGATAATTCAGTTCAGTTCAATTCAATTCAGTTCAGTTCAATTCAATTCATTTTCATTAAAAAAAGGGTCTTATCTGTTTTCCTTTTTTTTATGTTTTGGGCTGTTGTTGAATGATTATTGTTGGGAATGCATGTCACGTATTTGTTTGTAATTTGACAAATATTGTTTATATTATGTTAAAAAGATATCAAGTCTGTTTTTTTGATAATTTTTTTGTTAAATAAAGACTTGCTTTAAAAATTCAATTCTCTCTCTCTCTCTTTCTCTGTCTCTGTCTCTCTCTCTGTCTCTCTCGCTCTGTGTCTCTCTGTCTCTGTCTCTCTGTGTCTCTCTGTGTCTCTCTCGCTCTGTGTCTCTCTGTCTCTGTCTCTCTGTGTCTCTCTGTGTCTCTCTCGCTCTGTGTCTCTCTGTCTCTCTCTCTCTGTGTCTCTCTCGCTCTCTGTCTCTCTGTCTCTGTCTCTGTCTCTCTGTGTCTCTCGGTGTCTCTCTCGCTCTGTGTCTCTCTGTCTGTCTCTCTCTGTCTTGAGCTTTGAATTGATCCAGGGTTTATGATGGTAGATGAACTCTTTTTTTGGATGTGTTAATGTAAAGGAGTTACTCTAAAGATTTGTTTTAAAAGTCAACTCTCTCTCTCTCTCTCTCTCTCTCTCTCTCTCTCTCTCTCTCTCTCTCTCTCTCTCTCTCTCTCGCTCTCTCTCTCTCTCTCTCTCGCTCTCTCTCGTAGGTGTGATGAAGGAGGAGATGGGGTCTCTCAACATGAAGGAAAGCCTCAGTAAACTAACAGATCACACCAGTACCAAACTGGCCTCTCAGGCCCGGGCCGTACTTGCCACACTAGACTCCAGTTAGACCAGAATGGACCACCGAACCTGACTGGACCTTGCAAGTGATTTTAACTTCCGTTTGGATGCACCAAGTTCATACAGACAGATAATCTAAGTCTAATTGTTTTTTCTGCGGCAGTGGGTGTCCTTCTGGTTTCTGTACAAGTCGTCGGTTGGTTGTGTTAAAGGGACACACCGATGTTTTCTGCATGTTTTAGCCCCATCCACTACACATGTCATATATTTAACATTACTCCCGACCATTTTCCAAATCATACCTGGAAAACCAACTTGCAGACGTGAAACTTGCTTGAGACAGATAACCCATGTAATCGCTTTTATTTTTTTATTTATTTTATTAAAGTTACGTGATCATTGTGAGATAATGCAGCTTAAAGACGGATTTACATAAATAGTTCCTGGAAAAAACGATTGCTTTACAAGTGAAATTCAGACGTCCGGGACTTCTTTATGACGACAGAGACGTTAGCCTTGAAGTGGGTTTATCAGCTGAATGTTTGAATGAAAGGAAATAGGGAAACCAGGTAAATTGTCAGGTATGTGAACCCCTACGGTGTGTTTGGAAATGGTCTGGAGTAACGGAAAGTATAAACGGGCCAAAACATGCAAAAACACCGGACTGGGCCTTTAAGATCATTCCACCCAGTCTTGAAAGACTTCATTGTGAAAAAGGTGAATAATTCTTGGAAACGGGGAAATTCTCTGCTAGTTCAGGAAGATGATTTGACTTGAATACCTGAAAGACTCCTCGTTTGTTTCGGTCTGGACTCGCTTTCTCACAAGCGTCTAAAAGTTCCTCTCCTTAAAGTCCGTCTTCCTCCTCTCAGTAGAATCAATGGGGAAAGGTTCTGTTAGTGAGATACTTGTGGGAAACTGAGCGAGTTTGGGGTAAATTTGAGAAATTGAAAATTGACTGTAAGCATAACTGTGTCGTGTCAATTCAGCCAGTTTCAAACCAGATTTATTTCAGTATTTCTTCATCGCTACCAGTCTGAGCAGCACAATCTGCAAAATCAGTCCAACGTCCTTGAAAAATGTCATATTTTAGTGCAAGGTTCCTATGTTTTTCCAGCACCGAAGGCAATGGACCAATATGATGCTATAAATAGGCGGTCTATGGAAACAGAGGTCTCCAGCACAGAAATCCAAAATGCCCATTAAACAGATTAAAATGTGTGTGATTGGTGTGTGGGGCTGTTCTCTGTGCACCTCTTCAGTGTGGCTCAACGTCGGGTCAAGTTTGTGTTGTAAAGAGAGACCGGTATATTCATGCTAAAGTACAATTTGATATATCTGGAAATATAAGACTTACTGTGAAATATATTTGTTATAAATATATTCAGTGTTTGTCTGTATTGATGGATGTTCACGAGCCACTCGTTCTTCAACCTTTGGGAACAACATGGAGTCAATCATTCATGGAAAAATGGATTTTGACATATTCTGAGAGGTGTTAGAGAATAACAATAATAAACTTATGTGAAGTCTTCCTCCAAAAAAAAATTCTTTGTTTTATTCTAATTCATAAAAAAACAACTTGTCATAGACACCAGCTGAGAGACTTAGGATGAATTCTACTGTGGTAGCAAGTGTCTACATCTCTTACATCTCTGTCCACACACACACACACACACACACACACACACACACACACACACACACACACACACACACACACACACACACACAAACACTGCTGCTGAGGCCCCGAGGTCGTTTTTCAAGTCAACAGATATAACAGCCAGCAGATGGCGACACTTTTGCAGTTAGTTCATGTTTTCACACGTACAACAGAAAAACTACAAAAATACCACGACCCGTTCTGATGACGTCATAAAGCGCGTCAACGTCTACGGCACATTTCTAAAGTGCGGCGACTTCCTTGTTTACGTCGCAGACGTGACAGTCGACTTTGCGGCGGCGACGGAAACAAACTGCCGCTACGTGTTAATGCTGCTCACCGACCGCGTGTTTGACAGTAAAGAGATTTGCACGTCAGTATTTCTGCAGAGGGCTCCACATGACACAGGTAACAAGGGAGCATTTCGGTGAAAATGTGGAGAAGTGGACTCTGCAGACTCCACAGGTGTCAGCCGAGATTCTGACGCTCGGCTGCGTCATTAAATCCGTCAGCTGTCAATCAAAGGACGGACAGGTGGATGACGTGGTACTGGGCTACGATCACCTGGAAGGTATGTATGTACAGATGGATGGATTTGTGGATGGATGGATGTGTGGACGTGTGGATGGATGGACGGCTGTCTCACATTATAAATTAAAAACAACGGCATCGCTTCATAATGGATAAATAGTAACATTTTAATGATAACACACCCTTGGCTTCTGGTGTTGACGTAAGAGCTGGGCAATAATTCAAAATCATCATTTATCTTTCAGTGGGTTTTTTTATAGGGGTAAAATTGGGATAATGTAATGATACTGAATTCTGTTGTCTAAATTAATAATGATGAGAATCTATTAACCTAAAATTTCTCACAAAATGAGGTGTGAAATAGTTGGAGTATTATCTGATAAACTGGCTCTGGTTTGATATTGTACTTTACATGATCAAACACAATGTGATGAAGCTCAGCTGGATTCTTAAAACATGGTGTTTTCCCATGTGGAGGTAGATATCCTGAGATATATATATATATATATAAGTATGCTATATAGGTATATATTGTGTAAAATTCACACAGCATCCCTTGACATGTTATATAGCTTTTTTCCCTTGACATAATCGGGTTAAAGGGTGTAATTCAGCATCATGTCTTCCATCATTGGTAGGAAGGGTGTGCTAGTAAATCAGTTGTAAATATATTTGCAATGCTGTTCTTAACAATTTAGACTAGATAGATTATAAAACAGTTATTATATTATTGTCTTTGTGTATTCTGTTTGAGGTTTTGTGTGTGTGTGTGTGTGTGTGTGTGTGTGTACTGCAGTTCATTACATGGCAGTGGGCAGATGTAAATCAGTCACCTGGTTCGTTTACATGGAAAAGTGAAATTAACTTGATCCAAATATTAAAATGAACATTTTAATTAAAGCAATAATTTGATGAAGGTACAATCTGAATACAGTAATCTAACATCAACAGTGAATTCAAAATGTTCTATTTGCATTTGAATCTTCATGGACTACTAGTGAGAAGAACATTGTTCAGGAGATGACGATTCTCCAACAAGGGAAGTAGCAATACACAGCCAGTAGGGGGCGGTAGTCACGGGCCAATCAGATGCAACAGTTTAATGTGTAGGCTGTGGTCCGTGTCCGACATCTACAAATGAAGCCGGTGATAAAAATGACGTCATAACGGGTATGGAAATAAGACCCAGGTTGTAAAAACACAGAATGTCCCTTTAATGTCTCAGAGCTCTTCACCATGGAAACAGAGAAGGGAACGTGTACACAAATACAGCTGCAACTTAATGATTATTTAGTCTGTTGAATCAGAACTACTGATGAATCCCCGTCTTAAATCTGTTTCTTCAGTCTGACCAACACCAAAAAAAACAAACAAAGAAACCCCAAAAAACTCTAGTATTAATTTCCTAATGATATAAATCAGAGGAAGACAAGCAAATCTTTGCATTTATGAAACTTCAACCAACAAATGTTTGGTACTTTTACTTGATGAATGACAAACAGTTAATTGACAACCAAAATTGTAACTGATTAATTTTCTGTCAGCTGACTAGTCAGTTAATCACTAATCATGTCAGCAGTAGTCGCACACAAGCAGTGAGGTGAACAGGGAAGAGTCAGATGCAGCAGGTCATGTGGGGTCAAGATGAAGTAATGTGAAGTTTGACAACAGTAAAATATTAACATGTCAGCTTAAGTGTCAGACAGACGTGACTCTAGTGAGTCAATAAGATGAAATATTATTATTATTATTAATACAGCCCATTGTAAATGTCTGAAGTCTCTGTGCTGTGGCGGCAGGTTACGTAGCGGACCGGCGGTACTTCGGGGCATTGGTGGGTCGCGTGGCCAACAGGATTGCAGGAGGCCGGTGTGTCCTGGAGGGAACGGAGCTCCGCCTGGACGTTAACAACGGGCCAAACACGTTGCATGGAGGACTCATAGGATTCAATAAGGTACAAACAAAGGCCTCGTCCCGAATCGACAGCACACACTGACGCTGTGCAGCAGCTCCTGTGCAGGGCGGCTGGTTTGAATGGGCCTACGGGGCTAAACCCTACCCGTCGTTCAGAGTAAACGACACAAAAACAAGTTGAATAAATTATACTGTTGCAGAGGACCTTTATCGTTTTCTTTCATGTCAATAAATTCCTAGAAACTGATGGATTTAAAATTTGTTGAAACCAAGGACAATAAGCACCACCGCAGACAGACAGGGGAACCGCTAGCTGTTTCCAGCCCAGTGACTGGATATGGATTCCCAGTTGTCTTCATGTAAACACAGTAGAGTGTGTTTACATGAACACGTGATACACGTGTCTTCATATAAACACACAATAGAGTGTGTTTACATGAACACACATGTGATACGTGTCTTCATACAAACACACAGTAGAGTGTGTTTACATGAAGACACGTAACAGCATCTTCATGTAAACAGTAGAGTGTGTTTACATGAACATGAGATACATGTGTCTTCATGTAAACATACAGTAGAGTGTGTTTACATGAACACACACGTGATACGTGTCTTCATACAAACACACAGTAGAGTGTGTTTACATGAAGACATGTGACAGTGTCCTCATGTAAACACAGTAGAGTGTGTTTACATGAACACGTGATACATGTGTCTTCATGTAAACATACAGTAGAGTTGTTTACATGAAGACACACGTGATACGTGTCTTCATACAAACACACAGTAGAGTGTGTTTACATGAAGACACATGTGACAGTGTCCTCATGTAAACACAGTAGAGTGTGTTTACATGAACACGTGATACATGTGTCTTCATGTAAACATACAGTAGAGTTGTTTACATGAAGACACATGGGACGAGCTCTCACTTTGTTATTCAGCCCATTCAAACCAACACAGAAGACCCAGAGGGAAACGCCATACATCCAAATGTACTGCTTGGTTTGTGTGTGTGTGTGTGTGTGTGTGTGTGTGTGTGTGTGTGTGTGTGTGTTATTTTGCACACAATATGTATCTCAGCCTAAAAGCCAAATGCGTAGAGTTAATGCAAACTAAAAAAAAACTAATAATATCTTCTGCCTAAAATGTCTGTCTGTCTGTCTGTCTGTCTGTCTGTCTGTCTGTCTGTCTGTCTGTCTGTCTGTCTGTCTGTCTGTCTGTCTGCCTGCTTGCCTGCCTGTCTGTCTATGTGTCTGTCTGTCTTCCCAGGCCGTCTGGCATGCTGAGCCGGTGAATGGAGGGGTTTGTTTGAGTCATGTCAGTCCAGATGGTGATCGGGGTTTTCCTGGAGAGCTCCATGTCTCCATCACCTACAGGCTGCAGGTGTGATAACCAAGATCTGTTACTGTTCCTGTACTTCCCTATGGGAATCTCCCTGAGCCCTGTCTATACTTTCAGAATCATTCTTTGAAGTGTGTACAGATATTTTTTATAAATGTTATATTAG
Organism: Lampris incognitus; assembly: GCF_029633865.1. Taxonomy (NCBI): domain Eukaryota; kingdom Metazoa; phylum Chordata; class Actinopteri; order Lampriformes; family Lampridae; genus Lampris; species Lampris incognitus. Next base: position 15,312,174 of record NC_079223.1, read on the forward strand.
TCACAGAAGAAAAAGTTTCTCCATTATGCTTTTTTTTGTGTGTGTTAATAGCAGCTGTTGTGTTTGAGTCCTCCAGAGGACAGCAGTATTACAATAGTATTACTATAGTACCACTATAGTAATACTATAATTTACTATAGTGATACTAGAGTATTAGTAATACTATATAACTATAGCAATAGAATGACACTATAGTATTACTGTTGTGATACTACAGTAATACTGTAGTATCACTATAGTAATCACTATAATATCACTATAGTAATACTACAATATTACTATAGTGATGCTATAGTATCACTCTATTACTATAGTATTGTAGTAATTCTATGGTATTACTATAGTATCAGTATGGTAATGCTATGGTATTACTGTAGTGATACTGTAGTAATACTGTAGTATCACTCCAGTAGAACTGTAATTAGATTTATCTGTAATTTAAAATTCAAGGTAAGTTTTTGTACGACTGATACATTACAGGGTGAAACATTGACAGCCAATTATGAGGCTCAGACCACCAAGACGACCCCCATCAACCTCAGCAACCACTCCTATTTCAACCTGGCCGGCCAGGTAAGGACACATCAGTCTGAATTCTGTATTATTACCTACATATCATATGTGTGTATGTGTGTATGGATGGATCCCAGTGAAACCTTGACGATGTTAACAGGCTATCAATAACCTGAGGTGTGTGTGTGTATTTTGTGTCAATGTATGGACTATAGGGTACTGCAGATATCTATGACCATGAAGTGTCTATCAATGCTCAGTCTTACCTACCTGTGGACGACACAATGATTCCTACAGGTAAAACTCACGCGCCCACGCACACACACACACACACACACACACATACAGAGATTCATCTTGGGAAATGGCTCCATAACAAGTTAAGTGTAATTTTTTTTCAAACACCCCATATTTAAAAATCTCTCATATTTATCCAGTAACCGTGATAAGCCTCTAATCTGACACATCATGCTAGCTGCTGTGTATTCAAGGTCATTTCTAAGCATAAAGAAACATAATAAATTACTTGTTATTAATATATTACCAGCAATGAATGAATAAGAGACAAAGTTTCGTTTACTTAAACCACAAGCGGTTGATGGGCATGGTTTTGGTTGTCTGTGTGTGTGTTACTGTGTGTGTTACTGTATGTATGTTACTGTGTGTGTGTGTCCTCATTTTCTCTTTGCTTCCATCTTAGCATCATTTCAATGACATAAGCCAGCGGAGACAGAGGAATTTAAATCTGTGTTGGTTGGGATGGAAATCAGCCCAAAGTGCAGAAGATTTAAATGGTGCTTCAGATAAAGCTTGAACATTTATTTCATACTGGCTTTATGAGAACACGGCAAGCTGAGAGGATGCTGTCATTTTTAGCTGAGAGCTTTCTTGTTGTCCTGGTTTCTATTCTGAAAAGCTATTCATGAACTGGTTAGACTGGAAGTCAGACACTGATTAGACTGGAAATCAGACACTGGTTAGACTGGAAGTCAGACACTGGGTAGACTGGAAGTCAGACACTGATTAGACTGGAAGTCAGACACTGGGTAGACTGGAAATCAGACACTGGTTAGACTGGAAGTCAGACACTGGTTAGACTGGAAATCAGACACTGGTTAGACTGGAAGTCAGACACTGGGTAGACTGGAAGTCAGACACTGGTTAGACTGGAAGTCAGACACTGATTAGACTGGAAATCAGACACTGATTAGACTGGAAGTCAGACTAAAGGGAGGCGTAATGAAACAAGACCAGAAGCTGATGGTAGTGAAGAAGATTTACTTGTGGTCTGATTTACCAGGTGAACTTTGGGGCATGGCAAGTTTGTTCATGTTGATAAGTGAACGGTAGCTTCAGGCAAACTAAAGCTCAGACGTGTGCCATGTAACCTCGACTCATATCAGTCTACTTTACAACATGCCTTCAATTAGTTTTTTTTACTAATTAACTAGCCCATCTTCATGTGTGTGTGTATGTCCAGGTGAGGTCAGAGCAGTGGAGGGGACGCCCTTTGACCTCAGAAAGGCTGTTTTGATTGGCCCTCGGCTGAAGGAGGTTCCAGGGCCCGGATTCGACCACACTTTCTGTCTGGCTTCACCTGGAGACCCCTGGAAAGAGAGACACACTGCCAGGTGTGTGTGTGTGTGCGCGTGTGTGTGTGTGTGTGTGTGAGAGAGAGAGAGAGAGAGAGAGAGAGAGAGAGAGAGAGAGAGAGAGAGAGAGAGAGAGAGAGAGAGAGAGAGAGAGAGAGAGAGAGAGAGAGAGAGAGAGAGAGAGAGAGAGAGAGAGAGAGAGAGAGAGAGAGAGAGAGAGAGAGAATTTGTTGCCAGCAGCCATACCAACATGTACCCTGGCTCTGCCAAACGATGGAAGCTAAGCAGTTATGGGCTTGGCTAGTACTTGGATGGGAGACCGACTGGGAAAATGAGTTGCTGCCGGAAGTGGTGTTGGTGGGCCAGTAGGGGGCAGTCTTCCCTCTGATCCTAATTAAAAACAACAAATATCAGTGCCCCAGTGCAGTGATGGGGACTCTGTGCTGTAGGAGATGCCGTCCTTCAGATGAGATGTTAAACCGAGGTCCTGACTCACTGTGGTCATTAAAGAGCCCATGGCATTTACCGCAAAGAGTAGGGGGTTCCATGGTGTCCTGGCAAAATTCCCAACCTGGCTCTGTCCATCTGGCCACCTAATCATCCCCCTGTGTAATTGGCTCAGTGATTCCATCCCTCTCCATCTCAAGCTGATATGTGGTAAACATTCTGGAACAAAATGGCTGCTGTGCATCACCCAGGTGGGTGCTACATGTTGGTAGTGGTTGAAGTGAGTTACCCCCTTCAATGTGCTTTGGGTGTCTAGAAAAGTGCTATGTAAATGTTATTATTATGCATTCAGTCATTTAAATTCAAACATGAAATCCATCTGTCCTCTCTCTATTCAGCTCATCCCCTTTTCTATTTTTTTCTACCACCTCGCATCCTTTCACCTTCTCATCCATCCTTATAGGGTGTGTCATCCACCAAGTGGGCGTGTCCTTGAGGTTTCAACCAGCCAACCAGGAGTCCAGTTCTACACCGCCAACTTCCTGGACGGCTCTCTGTCAGGAAAGGCTGGAGTCCGATATGGGCCGCACAGTGCCTTCTGTCTGGAGACACAGAACTGGCCTGATGCTGTTAACAAGGTGGAATACTGTCAGACTCAAGGACAAACAAACAAACAAAAAAATGTTGGAATACTGATTTGACACCAGGCAAGAGTATTTTGGTTCAAAATGTGTGAAAGATTTCCTGGAATGATGTGCCTGTCATGACTGAGTGTAGCCGGAGGAAAAGTGGCCCTTGCAATCTACCAAACCCAGAAGACTAAATTTACTGAGTGAACATTAACAGAGAAAAGAGAGAGAAGAAAACAACAAGGGCAAAGGCTTTGAATTTAAAGTATAATTCTGTTTTGTTTTTGTTTTTTTTTTACAACCTAGGTTTTATTTTTGTAGTTTTTTCCATCTTTCATATCAGTTATGATGTCATTCTCCTCACTGTCTTCATTCAGTAGATGTTGGACAGGGGACCATGGACTCAGCTTCACAACGTGTCCTTTAAACAACAACCCCCCCTAGTGTCTCAGTCAGACTGTGTCCATGACTGTCCATTATCTATGACTTCTCTATTGTGCTGGCCGGCTAGTTTATGGATGGTTACTACTACCTATGGTAAGTACAGGCTGCTACTTCCTGCAGGTTGAACCAGGAGGTAGATCAGCAGTGTCACCCACCATTGAGCCTGTTGGATATTTCATGTCATACCTTTTAACTTTCACTTCCACGTATGTGGTTTAGACTATTGGGTTGAACTGGACTTGTTGAAACATGTCTGACACTCCTGTTCAGTTGTCCCATAAGACACCGTTGTAAAGCTGAGTCCATCGGTGGTCCATGTCCACAATCTACTGAATGAAGGCAGTGAGGAAAATGACATCATTACTGATATGTATGATGGGAAAAGCTGTGGAAATAAAATGCAGGTTGTAGAATACAAAAATATCCTTGTAAGAGAAAGCATCAGACCTAAAGTGCTTGGCTTGAAATGTTGGATTCATTCATTCTAATACAGCTGTGAAATTTCATCTCAACATTTTACTGATAGGCAATGAGTAGGATTTACTGAAGCCTTTTCACCTTCATGTCTGAACCTGTTAACATGGTTGTGTGTATTTGTGTGTGTGTGTGTATATACAGGCCTCTTTCCCTGACTCTCTTCTACGTCCCGGTGAGAAATATCAACACGTCACACACTACACCTTCACAACCATCTGACCTCCTAAAGATGAAGATCTTTCACCTCATGTGATCTTGGCCCTCACGACTTCCTGTCGGCACCTTCAACACAAAACTTGGAAGACTTGAACCACCGCATTCCAGATGGTGAACAAGGACGAGGAAGTTCGGACCAACTTTGGAGGCGTTCAGAGAGAAGAATCCTGTTGCCGGTCTGTAATCCTCGTAACAGAAATAGTCATTTGGAAAACGCATCTCCAGTAATCCAGAAAGTTAAACATTACTTAGTAAGAACGCAGATGGGGATTGGTATAGCTATATAAAATAATGATATGTGTTAATCCAGGGGTTCAGAAATGTGTGGAACAAAATGACCAGACAGATGAAAACAACAGGGCATTCCCTGACACATGATTAAGTGCAAACAATAGAAGTAAAGAAATGAAGAGACTTTATATTTGTTGAAAATTAAGAATGTGAAGTTTTACAGTAGGCAATGTAATTCAAAGCCGTAGATTTGACCAAATATATGTGTGATTTCTGTATTTTTAGCACCGTCCATGTTGATGTCGCCATCTGACTCCATGTCTCATTAACCTGTGCTTTATTCTGTCGACTCTTAAATGTGGACCATTTTACAAGACGATTCACCGTCTTTAATTATTCACGGAATAAAGAGATTGAACTATAAGTGATGTCATTTTCTGAAGAATGTTTGCGTCCTATGTATCGCATATCTTAGAGGACTCGCTCAGGAGAAGAGTTTTTTTTTTTGTGGATTTTTTTCCCCCTTTTTCTCCCAATTGTATCCAGCCAATTACCCCACTCTTCCGAGCCATCCCGGTCTCTGCCCCACCCCCTCTGCTGACCCGGGGAGGGCTACAGACCACCACATGCCTCCTCCAAAACACGTGGAGTCACCAGCTGCTTCTTTTCACCTGACAGTGAGGAGTTTCACCAGGGGGATGTAGTGCAATTCCCCCCCAGTTCCCCCTCCCCCCGAACAGGCGCCCTGACTGACCAGAGGAGGGGCTAGTGCAGTGACCAGGACACGTACTCACATCTGGCTTCCCACCTGCAGACACGGCCAATTGTGTCTGTGGGGATGCCTGACCAAGCCGGAGATAACACGGGGATTCGAACTGGCGATCCCCATGTTGGTAGGCAACGGAATAGACCGCTACACTACCTGGACACAAGAAGAGAGTTTTATTCAATAGAATAACCTCCGAGTCAAACAGCACTAGTTCCTCCAAATACCGACGCTTCTTCAGTTAGCTAGCTCTTTTCGTGGCGTAGCCCAAGTTTATTATAATGTGATAGATCCCAGAATGTTGAATCAGTTCACCTGGACAGAAAGTTTATTTCTCTAACTCAACGTTGTGTCCACATGAACTGATTCAGCTTTCTGAGATTTCCTTACCTGGATTATTGAGCATGCATCAAGACAACTTGGTTGGGTCAAATAACATTATTTTTTTTATCTCCCTCAGCATTCCTTTTTGCCCATAGATTGGCAGAGACATTGCGGGTTTTATTACAGATAACATACATTACAGATTTATAAAAAATAATATTATAATTCTTCCAACTACAATGAAGCAAGGGCTCATTACCCTCATCCCCAAAACCTGATAAAAATCCAAAATTAATCGACAATTTAAGACCCATAACCTTGCTTAATAACGACTATAAAATTATCTCGGACACACAATCAGGCTTTATAAAAGGACACTCAATTCGTTATATACAACTTTTAATTGACTTATTGGACTACAGATATTTGATTGAAGATGCAAGTTTTATCTTGTTTTTGGACTCTTAAAGCTTTTGACACGATTGAACACAAGTTTACGTTTCGTACTTTAGAATTGTTTGGATTAGGAGGAAACTTTATAAATTTAAACTCATAAGGATACTAATACCTCAGTCCTATTACCACAAGGTCCATCTCAAAGATTCTTAATTGACAAAGGAATTAAACAAGGTTGTCCTATCTCTCCTCTGCTTTCCTTTGCTGCAGCCAAAATGCTCTCCGTTCTTTTGAAAAATTCAGATTTTGAAAAACTGACAGTCTCAGGCAAACAGCTGATGATCAGCCAACTGGCAGCTGATGCAGTCATATTCATAATTAAATTCCAAAAACTCTCAGTACAATCGATTTCTTTTTCTAAGGCATCTGGCTTAAGATTAAAACTTAAAAAAAGTGATTTACTTCCAATTCACAACTCTCCTCTGACAACAATTCATAATCCATCCATCCATTATTCGAACCACTTATCCTGCTCTCAGGGTCGTGGGGATGTTGAGGCCTATCCCAGCAGTCATTGGGCAGCAGGCGGAGAGACACCCTGGACAGGCCGCCAGGCCATTACACCTGGGATGACCCCCAAGGTTGGACTACCCCGGGGCTCAAACCCAGGACATTCTTGCTGTGAGGCGACCACGCCACAATTCACAATATCCCTACTAAATACTTAGGTGTACACATTACAAAGGATAACACACTGGATAATCTCGACATTTGGAACAATCTAGATAAATGTTAAATCTTATCTGAATTCGTCGTCTCAAAGAGACATCTGTTATTGGCCAAATTTTTCTCACAAAAATGGAGTGCATTTCAAGATTCATTCAAATCTGCTTCCATGCATTGCCTCTGTGCACTGCCTGTTGGCACCTATGTCCTATCATCCTCAAACTCAGTTTTAAGGCACTAACTCGTCTTGTTCTCTCCTGCCGAGTTCCAGGTGTTGTATGAGCTCTCAGATGTATTTTAAAATGAAGTCTACTACTACTTTCAGCTGCTCATGTTAGGGGTCGCCACAGCGGATCATCCGTTGCCGTCTCTTTGTCACGAGCGGGAGCAGGAGGGGACCCAAAAGCAGACAGCAAGGACAGGCTGGGATTGAGCACAGCTTTAATCACACACACACAAAAAAAAGCTTACACAGAAGCACACAAACTGACTAGACACTCTGGCGACCAAGAGTCTGTGTGTGTCTCTGAGTGTGAGACGAACCGACAATGAGCCAGAGCAACCAAGGGGCATATCGAAGAAAGGAGAGGTGAGTGAAGCCGGGCAATCAGGGTCATTCAGGCACACGGGTGCAGTTGAAGTAAAACGCCAATCGGGATGGGAGAGCGCCGATAACCGGGATCACACACCCATGACACTCTTCCTGTCCTCTGCAGCTTCCTCTGTCACACCAGCCACCTGCATGTCCTCCCTCACCACATCCACAAACCTCCTCTTAGGCCTTCCTCTTTTCCTCTTTCCTGGCAGCTCCATATTCAGCACCCTTCTCCCAATATCCCCAGCATCTCTCCTCCACACATGTCCAAGCCATCTCATTACGTTACATTACATTACAGTCATTTAGCCAACTCTTTTATACAAAGCGACTTACAATCAGTGCATTTAACGTAGGAAATCAGGAGAACTACTAGTCATCAGAGGTCATAAGTGTATCTAAACAAGCATCTAAGAGCAAAACCAGTGCTTAAGTAACAGTGCAAGAAAGAGATTTTTTTTAAATCAGTGAATACAATAAGTGCTAAGAACAAGTAACAGGGTAGTAGTTCTTGAAGAGGTAAGTTTTCAACCTGTGCCGAAAGATGGGCAGCGACTCCGTTGTCCTGACATCAGTGAGGAGTTCATTCCACCACTGTGGGGCCAGGACAGAAAAGAGCCTTGACCGGGTCGATCAGCAGCAAGAGCCTCTGAGCGACAGGGCAACCAGGCGTCCCGAGGCAGCAGAGCGAAATGGTTGGGCGGGGGTGTAGGGCTTGACCATGGCCTGGAGATAGGAAGGAGCTGTTCCTTTCACTGCCCTGTAGGCTAGCACCAGAGTCTTAAACTGGATGCGAGCAGCTACTGGGAGCCAGTGTAGGGACATGAGAGGGGAAGTTGTGTGGGAGAACTTAGGGTGGTTGAACACCAGACGAGCTGCAGCTTTCTGAACAAGCTCCAGAGGTCTGATGGCCGACGCTGGGGCGCCAGCAAGGAGGGAGTTGCCGTAGTCCTGCCGGGAGATGACCAGAGCCTGGATGAGCACCAGTGCCATCTCGTTGGTGAGGAATGGGCGAATCCTCCTGATGTTATGGAGGAGAAATCTGCAGGAACAAGCAACCGATGCAACGTTTTCAGCAAACGACAGTTGGTCGTCCAGGATCACACCCAGATTCCTCACAGTCCGAGTTGGCGTCACCACGGTGTTGTCAATGGTGATGGCCAGGTCTCAGTGTGGGCAACCTTTCCACGGGAGGAACATCAGCTCTGTCTTGTCCAGATTGAGCTTTAGGTGGTGTGTCGCCATCCACTCCGAGATGTCAGTCAAGCACGCAGCAATGCGTGTCTCTACTTGTGTGTCAGAGGGAGGAAAGGACAAGATCAGCTGGGTGTCATCGGCATAACAATGGTAAGAGAAGTCATGCGAGCGAATAGCAGAACCCAGGGATATCGTGTACAGGGAGAAAAGGAGAGAACCCAGAACCGAACCCTGTGGAATGCCTGTAGTCAGTCTGCGAGGCTCTGACACAGATCACCTCCATGTCACCTGGTAGGAGTGATCCGTCAGGTAGGTTGCAAACATTAAGAGTGCAGAGCCTGTGACACCCAGCCCCTCGAGGGTAGAGAGGAGGATCTGGTGGTTCACTGTGTGGAACGCAGCTGACAGGTCCAGGAGTATCAGGACAGAGGAGAGAGTGTTTGCTCTCACAGAGTGCAGCGATTCTGTCACTGCAAGGAGGGCCGTCTCTGTCGAGTGACACACCCTGAACCCAGACTGGTTGGGGTCCAGAATGTTATTCTGGTGGAGGTACAAAGAAAGTTGGTTAAAGACAGCACGTTCGAAAGTTTTGGATAGAAAGGGTAGAAAGGAAACTGATCTTTAGTTTTTGACGTCAGAGGGGGTAAGTGATGGATTCTTGAGAATGGGGGCGATCTCAATCTTGCCTCTCTTGCTTTGTCTCCAAACCGTCCAACCTGAGCAGTCCCTCTAATATACTCGTTCCTAATCCTGTCCTTCTTCATCACTCCCAATGAAAATCTTGGCATCTTCAACTCTGCCTGTTTTAGAAGGTGTAAAAAATGGTATCAAACAGTTGATGTGGCATCCATATTAGACTTTAAAAAAAGTCAACATTCAAATGTGTTCTTGTTCTTGTTTTTGCTCTGAACATTTTTTTAAAGGCTGTTTTGTTTTCACATCCTCTTTATCAGTAAAACCTCACTTGAATGGAATAGGAATTTGTGTTTCTCTGATATCACATTATTCAAACAATCCATGATGTTTTAAGATGTGTTGGGACTGAAGATGAGGGCTGTTGTGTAGTCGGTGATAAAGTCTAGTATAGGACAAGGGCAAAATTCATAAAAGATTACAAATGAGACAAAAATTTCAACAATCGTACATAAAAATATAGTTGTGATACGTATGTTTTAGTAGAATTCTACAGTACAGTGTAGTGTAGTATAGTATAAGTATATGTAGTTTGCATATGATAATGGTTCAGGACTTAATTGGCAAATTCTTGGTAAAAGGGATTTTCTTTTTTCTGTTTTAATGGCTGTACATTGAAATTTGCCTTTTTTTTAAAAAAAAAATAGAAAGTGAAGATTTATGAAAAATGAATATTTCCTGAAGCACACAGATTCTGTTTACAATACCATTACCACTGCACAGACATTCTCTACTGTGGCAAACTGTCCAACAAAGTACATGTAAAGTCTGCACTGACTGTTTTTGTACACGTATTCTGTTCTTTGCACTCTGACTTCTCTCATTACTTTGAAAGTACTTTTATTTTCCACTTGTGTGTGAGCCAGCAAAACAAGCATTTCATTATGACACTAAGTGTAAACTGTAATATTTGCTAGTAATATTTGATTTGCTAATGTCCCATACGGCTTTCCGTAGCGCCACAACAAAGTCACGTGATGTACGTAACAACGTCAGTAGGAATCCGGTCGGTCAATAAACACCCAGCACGAGAGAAGTCGTCCTTGCTTCATTAATGTTATAAGTTAACATAGCCAGAGGGCACAGAACATTACATGGTGTCAGAGTAGCGGAGTTTAAATACCCAATATGGATTCGTACGGCGTTCCAGCTCCACGGATGGACTGGGAATCGGCGAACTTACCTGAAGCATGGAGACGATTTCGACAAACAACGGAGCTAATGTTCACGGGCCCCCTGCGCGGGAAGAATGAAGAGGAGAAATGCAGCTACCTCCTGCTCTGGATAGGGGAAAAAGGGCGCGATGTGCACAACACTTGGACACTCAGCGGAGAACAAGCCAAGAAGCTAGAAACGTACTACGATAAGTACACTGAGTACATCACCCCCAAAGCAAACCCGATTTATGCCAGATATAAATTTCATGAAAAGATGCAGGGAGAGAGTGAATCCTTAGAACAATTTATAACTGAGCTAAAGCTCCTAGTCAAAGACTGTGGCTACCCAAATGCCGACGAGATGGTCAGGGACCGCATCGTGTTTGCCACCAACTCACCCAGAGTGAGAGAAAAGCTACTTAGCCAGGGAGCTGAGCTAACGCTAGAAAAAGCCATAGATGTAGCCCGCTCACACGAGCTAGCAAAGCAACAGCTAACGTTTATGGGCCAGGGCAGCACACATGAAACGGTGCACGCAATAGGCAGAAAGACTTACAAACCGAACGCACCCAAAGCAGCTAACGCTAACTTCAGACAAAGGGACGTTAGCACCGCCGCCAGGGCGTGTAGCTATTGTGGAGGGCTACACGGCGCTAAAGCCACTTGCCCAGCTAAGGGTAAACAATGCATTAAATGCAAGAAGCTCAATCATTTTGCTAAAGTATGCAAGTCTAGCTCCCAGGGACAGACAAAGTACTACCGCGGCACAGTACATGCCGTCGGAGAGAACCCAGAAGAGTGCACCACTGACAGAGAACAGGAAGAACTGTACTTCGACAACATTACAGTGGAGAGCACCGCTGTGGGAGAACAGACAGAGCTGTACATAGACTGCATCTCAATAGAGAACAACGGAAAAAGCAACGAGCAGGCTTACGTAGAGGTTGGAATTGGCACACCTCCACAGAAGGTAAAGTTTAAACTAGACACTGGGGCACAGGCCAATACTATTCCCACCAACCTGTTCCAGGCGCTGTTCAAAAATGTGACACTGAAACCAGCAATACACAGACTCACTGAATATGGAGGAGGCGCGCTGAGCGTGAAAGGCACATGCAAACTCAAATGTAAGTACAGAGACAATGCAATGATGCTGGACTTTTACGTCATTGACACAAACGCCCCACCAGTCATGGCAATGAAAACATGCCGTGACCTAAACTTGGTAAAAATAGTGATGGCTGTGAGCGAGGAAAACAATGTCACATCACAGAGCATAATGGATGAGTATGCAGATGTTTTCCAGGGAATAGGAGAGTTCCCAGGCGAGTGCACCTTCCGCGTCACACCAGATGCAACGCCGGTCGTCTGCCCGCCACGCAGAATCCCCATCGCCCTACGCAGCAAACTGAGGGACGAGCTTGACAGCATGGAGAAAGGCGGCATAATCTGTAAGGTAATAGAACCCACAGAATGGGTGAACGCACTCGTCATTGTTGAGAAGCCAAAGACAGGCAAACTTAGAGTGTGTTTAGACCCCAGAGCTCTTAACAAAGTGATACAACGACCTCACTACCCCCTCCCCACGCTGGAGGACGCCACCACAAAGCTTGCTGGAGCTGAGTACTTTAGCGTGTTAGACGCGCGGTCAGGCTATTGGGCCATCAAACTGAGCACTGAATCCTCAATGTTGACGACATTTAACACAGTGTTTGGCAGGTATCGTTTCCTCAGACTGCCATTCGGAATCGTGTCCGCTCAAGACGAGTTCCAGAGACGCGTGGATGAAACATATGAAGGATTGGACGGTGTGACGGCCATAGTGGACGATATACTAGTGTTCGGCAAGACTAAAGAGGAACATGACCAGCGTCTCAGAGCGATGCTGAAGCGCACAAGGGAGCGAGGGGTGAGGCTCAACCCCGACAAGTGTCACATATGCGTGTCCGAGGTAAGCTACTTCGGCCACACGCTCTCACACGAAGGCATCAAACCAGACCCACACAAGGTGAAGGCGGTCAAGGACATGCAACCCCCACAGAACAAAGCAGAGCTGGAGACAGTCCTCGGCATGATCAACTACCTCGCCAGATTTGCTCCACACCTCTCACAGATAAACTCACCCCTCAGACAGCTTCTGAAACAGGACAGTGAGTTTGTGTGGGATGCAGTCCACGACAAGGCGTTCCAAGAGATGAAGAATCTCATTACACAGCACCCAGGTCCAGTACTCTCATATTTCGACCCGCAGAAAGAGCTGCGACTCCAAGTGGATGCATCCAAAAGTGGCCTTGGGGCTGTCATGCTCCAAGATGGCAAACCAATTGCCTATGCGTCCAAGTCACTCAACAGCACTGAAGAAAACTACGCACAGATAGAGAAGGAGCTCTACGCTGTGGTCTTCGGCTGCAAGAGGTTCCACGAGTACATGTATGGACGAAAAGTGATTGTGGAGTCAGACCACAAGCCTCTGGAGGCAATACTAAAAAAGCCACTGGCAGCAGCACCACCCCGGCTGCAACGGATGATCCTGGCGCTCCAAAAATACGACATCCAAATCATCCACCGCCCCGGTAAGGACATACCGGTGGCCGACACACTGTCACGCAAGTCAATAGAACACCACGACAGTGACCTACAGGAAGGGATGGAGGCCCAAGTGCACACAGTCCTCAGCAACATCCCTGTGAGCGACACAAGACTCACAGAAATCAAGCAGGAAACAGCGCAAGATCCACAGCTCACCGCACTCAGACGAGCCACACTCACTGGCTGGCCAGACACAAAGAAAAAGTGCCCGCCCAGCATCCAGGAATACTGGAACCACAGAGCAGAAATCTCAGAAATGGACGGTATCCTGTTCAAAGGTGAGAGAATCATTGTCCCCCAAAAGCTTCGCAAGGACATGATACAGCGCATCCATGCCAGCCACCTTGGCGTGGAAAAAAGCAAATGCCGAGCAAGAGACTTACTGTTCTGGCCTGGCATGGGGAAACAGATCGAGGATGCGGTAGCAGACTGCAGCATATGCCAAGAACGGCGCAGCGCAAATGCAAAGGAACCAATGATGTCACACGCCATACCCGAGCGGCCGTGGCAAGTGATAGGCACAGACCTATTCACATGGAACTCACAGGACTTCATAGTCACTGTGGACTACTACTCCAGATTCTTCGAGCTAGAGAGACTTTACAACTGCACCTCATCTGCCGTCATCATGAAGCTGAAAGCAGCAATGGCTCGACACGGAATCCCCGAGACTATCATCAGCGACAACGGTCCGTGCTACAGCTCTGGTGAGTTCCGCAACTTCTCACAGACATGGGGTTTCTCACACACCACCACAAGCCCCCACTACCCACAGAGCAACGGCCTCTCCGAGAAGACTGTCCAGACGGCCAAACGCATCCTGGACAAAGCCAAAGCTGAGAACAAAGACCCCTACATGAGCTTACTGGAGTATCGCAACACACCGGTGGACAACCTGAAATCACCGGCACAGCTACTGATGAGTCGGAGGCTGCGGTCCATTCTCCCATCAACAGCAAAACACCTGCAGCCACAGATCGCCAGTCAGGAGGATGTTCACAAAAGGAGAGAGGTATGTCAACAGCGCCAGCAGGCATACTACAACCGAACAGCCAAACCTCTGCCCCACCTGCCCGCAGGCACACCAATCCGCTTCCGGCAGGAGGATGGATCCTGGAGACCTGCAACTGTGGAAAGACCAGCGAACACAGACAGGAGCTACCACATCCAAACCAAAGAAGGTCAGATCTACCGACGCAACCGTCAACACCTGCGACAAAGCAGAGTGAACACTCACACTACACACACACACACTTCACAGCAGACTGTTACCAGCGCTAACAACAACACACAAGCCCATCAGCAAGAGCATGCTGAACCTCCAGACACGAACAATCAGCGACAACCAGACACACAGCCTGGTTACACCACGAGGTCAGGTCGCACGGTCAAACCAAGACAAATCCTTGACTTATGAATGTAAAAAAAAAAAAAAAAAAGATGAAATGTTATTACGGTGTCACATTTAGACAGGGAAGGAAATGTTTTACACTACTTTGTTGCAGTCCAGTTATATAAGAGTTCCATTTTCATATTCTTTCTTATTAAGATTGTATTCGTTTATAAACGTGCTCAACGTGGTCTGTATCTCTGCAGAGAAAGCAGCACTTTTCAGAAAAAGGGAGATGTAATATTTGCTAGTAATATTTGATTTGCTAATGTCCCTTACGGCTTTCCGTAGCGCCACAACAAAGTCACGTGATGTACGTAACAACGTCAGTAGGAATCCGGTCGGTCAATAAACACCCAGCACGAGAGAAGTCGTCCTTGCTTCATTAATGTTATAAGTTAACATAGCCAGAGGGCACAGAACATTACATAAACCTGCTTTCATATATGAAAAACAAACGTGAAATTTGAAACTTGATTCACATAGAATATTCTGGAGGTGTCATTTATGCTTGTGGTTATTTCAATTTGGGACTTGTGGTATCATTTAGGCCCTTCTCTATCACACAAGATGAAATGAGGACTAGCCCAAGTGGAAGCTAACTTTACCCGCCACCATTTCCCCGTTTTTGTTTCCATTAACGTTGAACGGGTCCAAAGATTCCAGCTAACCACATATTGAAACTGTATCCGGCTAAATAAAAATGGCGGTTACTCACAGTCGCTTGAGTGACACTACCTGTGTAATCAATCAGAGACACACGGTGCCTCTAGTCCCGCCCCCGCGGTCCTGTTTGGTACGGTGAGTCCCAGACCTCAAACAGGAACCAGAAATCAACATGAACTCTGCAGGCATCAAAACACCAAACTTCCTGTTTTCTATTGCCAAACTGTTCCAGTATCGTCTGCGGTGGAAAAGGGTCTATGTGTTTGGTGTATGCTGTGGGAAATAATTTGTTTAAGCATCTACAATCAATAAGCTTATTTTTATACGATGTATGATTATTTTTTTTATAAACCGAGAATCAAATGCTGGTTTATAATGGTAACTATTATTGGCAATCAAGACGCCATTAGATTCTGGAAACCCAAAACAATGTCTTAATAAGAAATGAATGGTGTATAGCGGGGCGGCACAGTGGCGCAGTGGTTAGCGCAGTCGCCCCACAGCAAGAAGGTCCTGGGCTCGAGCCCCGGGGCAGCCCAACCTTGGCGGGTTGTCCTCTATATGGAGCTTGCATGGTCTCCCCGTGTCTGCGTGGGTTTCCTCCCACAGTCCGAAGACATGTAAGTCAGGTGAATTGGCGGTACCAAACTGTCCCAAGGAATGGGTGTGTGTGTGTGTGTGTGTGTGTGTGTGTGTGTGTGTGTGTGTGTGTGTGTGTGTGATGGCCTGGCGGCCTGTACGCGATATTATGAACCCTACATAGGCCTCGCCAAAATCCCGTTCTGGCTTTGTCACGTGTGCGCCACCGTAGCAACGCGAAAACATGTTGTTATGGGGTTAGCGCTCATCAAGGAAACGCTGTACACCCACAATTTAACCTGTCTAAGTTATCCACAATCAACATTAATATAATACCAATAACGTATCCAAGGAGCAGAGGCAGACCTTGTAACCTAAAATTGTTAGGTTAGTCAACTTAAGGCTATTCTTTCCCTCACAATCATAATTTCAACCCAATCGACAGATATGACTGCATGAAATGGCGAGTGGGTTCGAGATAGCAGTGTAAAGATGAGATTTGGACTGTGGCAAATCAATACGGTAACAACAGTGAATTATGACTGCCACAATATGGGGTAACATGGTGAGCAAAACAATCAAAACGAATATTTTCAAATGTTTTGTTGGTTCATCTTTAAATAAGTGTCAGCTTATTACACTACACTACTCTTAAAAAAATACTTGCACCTAACCTCGAGCTCTTTTGCTTTCTCCTCTGCAATCTGAGTGGGCTTGCAAATCTGACAGCAAAGAATATCTGCCATTTCTGTAAAGCAAAAGGAAGTAGGGGATGAGCAGACAGAAAGTGTGTGTGTGTGTGCGTGCGTGCGTGCGCGCGCGTGCGTGCGGGTCGAGAGAGAGAGGGGGCGAGAGAGATAGGAAGGGACTTATGGGTGTGCAGCGAGGGGAAGTTCATCTGGAGTGCGCGTTTTGGCATGTTAAACCTCACTTTCCTTCACAAAGTCAACTCTACTTGTGCAGTAAGTTAGCTAGCTGGTAAATAGTGAGATTGCTTTTTATACACAGGTAACAACTTACTGATCAGCTTTCTTAAATGTGAGAAAGTCTATTTATTAGATATATGTTCATTTTCAGACAACTAACGTTACTTACCTCCGTTCTGTTGTTGACAGCCAGCAGTCCAAAATTACAAAAGCAGCCAGCTGTCCAAAATTGCGAAAAATACAAAATTACAAAATTGAAGGTAGCTAACGTTAGCTTTGCTTCGCACCGAGTTGATAGTTGATTGTTTCCTTAGCAACGCAGCGGAAATCCGGCGTCCGTTCGCGAGATTTGGGACAGGGTACGGGATTTTGGCGAGGGCTATGTAGGGTTCATAATATCGCGGCCTGTACAGGGTGTCTCCCCAACTGCCGCCCATTGACCGCTGGGATAAGCCCCAGCATCCCCGCGACCCTGAGAACAGGATCAGCGGTTAAAACAATGGATGGCTGGATGGTGTATAGTGGGACGTGATCTAGAGTCAAAGACATGGTCTAAGGTTAAGCTCCACAGTAGGTGGGATCAAGCTACAGTATAAAAGAAAGTGCTTTGGACCGGTTGCTTCAGTTGCTCCATGGACCAATTAGGTATATTGTTGTACCTGTTTTTGTAATACCAATGTAACCGGTTATTTTCTCGCCCGGTGCGGGATTCGATACGAGGTGTAGTGCACCACAAGGCGACATCACTAACCGCTCGGCTAAAGGGTCAGACCCGTTAGCTAGGGACTAACATGTCTTATTAGTAGTTTACACTAACAAGAAACGTATTCACATCAGATTCGTAAGTATTGGACCTTGATTGACTGATGTAACCAGGTTAAAATTAATGTTTTTATTTTATTTTGTTTGAGTATGAAATATCACCAAATCCTGTCTGTGTGCTGTTATTTGTGTTTACTACATTTTATTTTATGTCATTATTTACTTTTATGTGTTTTACAACGACCGTCATATACGTGTACTGTCGTTTTAAGAGAGAGGTCTTATGGGTACACGGAAGACGGAACGCGGGAGAGGCCATTTTGTTTTGTGGGAGGAGTCTCAAGCAGCGATCGAGCCGAGCCACGCGTGTTTCTTACCGTGGGACAGTTTTGCGGGTTGAGGAGAACGTAACCTTGAGTATCCCTGTAAGAAGATACTGCAAGCTGTGGGATAAAATACTTGTTTATCCTTTCTTACATCGGAGTCCCGTGGACGGTTTCTACTTCTAACGCACACGAGTGGAGTCCGGGCAGTGGTTGAACTTCGACCCCCACGTCCGTAAGAAACACCGCTCCTGCTGGAGGACTGGACGGTTGTCGAAGGGTTTGAAACCAAAATAATGGCAAGGTGAGCCAAATAGAGTCCTGTGTGTCCCCCCTCCTTCCTTGATTATGATGATGATGATGATGATGAGAGACTGAGGGCCCCCCATAACACCTGGGACCCCACCGAAAATAGAACACAACGCAGAGCTGATGATGGAAGTGACGGGCATGCAGCAGTCTGACCAGCATAGAACAGCATAGGACTGCCCCCGTTACATTGGTGCCGTGACCCTCCTGGATTCTGAGAGTGACATCAGTTGCTCGCCGCGGGAGGCTGCTGTCGTCATCAAGCCCCAGACGTCCTCAGGTATTTCTATAGACTGTACACTCATGTTACAGTGGACTGGAGTTGAGCTGTGTGGACACTGAACAGTCATAGCTGTGGTTACCATGGACTGGGCTTGTGAACAGGACATTTGTATATACTGAAGGAAGAAAAACACACGAAAAAAAAGGAAAAAAAGGTTAATGTTGATGTGATTGAAGGACTCGTGTGAATAATCTATTGATCTAAACTACTGGATATGTGCATATGTGATTAATCTATTGGTGAATTTGTTGATTGTGTGTGATTGTTTCAATCTCTTAGTGATTTCTAGATTCAATTATTTAAATGAATTGAGCTTTTCACTTTTTTATTTTATTTTTTATTTTATCTGAGTGTTAGAGGTAGGAACATGGCAGAGGGTGGTTCGTACGTAGGTGGGGGTAACATTGCTGATCAGGATCTTTTGGATCGCCAGTGTGCTATGGAGAGGGGGTACCAGTTAGATGTGGGTGGGGGTTTACGGCTAGGTGTAGGTAGGAGTTTCGGGCAGCTCTTAGAGGGCGGGGAACCAGACACCAGAGCACCAGGACCTAGAGACCCGACCACATTTGGCACTCCTCAGTTCACCTCCACACGCTACGTAGAATGGGCCAGGCCAGTTATCAGCGAAGGGGCTGTGCTGGGTAACAGCGAGCAGCCAGTGGGTGAGTTAGCCATGCTCATTACTCGGTTAGCAGAGAAGATAGGAGAGTCAATCACTGCTAAGCTGCAGGAAACACAAATGCTTAGAAACACACACACAGACAGTGCTAGGTCTGCTGAACCGTGTTCGGAGACAGCTCCTAGTGTTAGAGTAGTAATGCAGACAGACGCTAGGGAGCCTCCTATTTTCAGGGGCGATAGCTCTGATAAGTTTACAGTTCATGAGTGGGAGAGCCTTATGACTTTGTATTTGAGGAAGCGAGCCATTCCAGTTAGTGAGCAGTCACATGAGATTCTAGCTAAGCTTATGGGGAAAGCAGGGGACGTGGTGAGGATAAAGCTGCGCAACACATCTGTCGACCACATAGCGAACCCCCACATTATTTTTGATGTACTGAAGCAACACTTTAGTGACTTCACATACTCGAGCATGCCCCTGGCGGACTTTTACAGTACGCTGCCCAAGCCAGGTGAGGACGCTATGGAGTATTGGATTAGGCTTAATAAGACAGTGGAGGTGGCTGACGAATGCTTGAAGTGGCAGGGCCGTAGTATTGAAGAGCCAAGCCACGAGGTAAGCATGATGTTTATCAAACACTGTCCAGATCAGTCTCTTGCCAATGTTTTTAAGTTCAAGTCCGCAGGGAAATGGTCTGCTAGCGAGATCCAGGAGAGGCTTGATGAGCACATGCTGCAGAGGAAGTCCCGTGTTGCTGCAGGTGGACAACGTGAAGCAGGCGCGGTAGAGCGTAGGTTCCATTCACAGGTTCATGTCCCTGTAGTCGACATGGCTCCCGACTTGAACACGACCGTGCCGGTGGTGCTATCTCCCGTCCCGGCTCATGCGTCATCTCCTATACCATTTTGTGCAAGGTCTCCTACACCGTCTCCTGCACCTGTCTCTGGCAGTGATGATTATATGAGGAGTTTGGTGAGCTTGCTAGACCGTTTGGTCAAAATGCAGACTCAGGTTCCAGTTAGCGCTGCAGTCCGGACACCGACGCAGACTCAACCGCCAGCTAGCGCCGCAGGGCAGGTGTCAGACGCACCGCAGAGGTTGTGCAGGGTTTGTAAGTCTCCGGATCACTCCACATTTTCCCACTGCAGCCGGGAGAACCGATGTATAAACTGTTTGTCTCCTGGTCATTGGAAGAGGGACTGTCCTCACCCTCAGCCGCCCAACCAGCTCCGTTCTCAGCCTGGTGGAAGAGCTGGTCGTCAGTCTCGTCCGTTAAACTACTAAACCCACACCTAGAGAGGGATGGTGTGGGTAATGTAGATGTATCCCTCACTGATGTCTCCGACCTGGCTCACTTGTATGAAGACAAGTGTGCCAAAGCACCTCAGGGTTCGCGTATGGTCATTCAGGCGACACAGAGGATTCAGGCTTTCAGTGACTTGTTCTATGCTCCTGTTCTTATCAACCAGAGTGTGCAGCTTAATGGCATGTTGGATACTGGCTCTATGTCATGCAGTATCAGTGAAAATGCAGTAGAGAAGCTCCGCTCTGGGGGTGTTTTACCTGAGAAGCAGCAGCCTGAAGAGAACATTGTCTTGATTGGCTGCGGTGGTCTGGAGACTAGGCCTGATGGTTTTTATGACCTCAACATGCAGCTTTATGGTGTTTCCTTTGTCATACCCACTCTGGTCGTGCCCGGTCAGCATGATGATCTGATAGTCGGCACAAACGTCATTAAACATGTGGCCCATGTACTCAAGAGTGGTACTGAGTACTGGGACATCGCGTCCAGACAGGAACATCCGTCTAGTCCTGACGTTGAACAGTTCTTGTCCATGTTCACGAATGTAGAGCGCTGGAGGGGTGGTGCAGTTCCTGAGAAGATAGGTACTGTTAAGCTCACCCAGGCCGTGACACTCTTACCGAGGCACGAGCACTTAGTCTGGGGCAGACTTCCTGCTAAGGTGCCTATGTCAGCTGGAAGCACTGTTGTTGTGGAGCCGACAGACTCCAAGGCCATGCCACGCAGTGTCCTCGTAGGTCGACTTGTCACACCGCTCTGGGGTGATAGGTGGGTACCCATGACTGTTGTCAATCCATCTGACAAAGCCATCACACTGAAAAGGAACTGCAAGTTGGCTGATGTGTTTCCATGCTTGGCGATTGAGGACTTTAATGTTTTCCAGGGACTGCAATCAGTTGCAGGGAGGCATGAGTCCAACGCCACAGATAGTGCCTGTCCCCCTGTCCAGCCGGCTAGGAGTTTGTCAGAGCTCGGACTCAGTGACATTGACCTCAGCTCCTGTCAGGTTAGTGAGGCATGCAAGTCCCAGCTCACTCAGCTGCTCACCGAGTACCATGACATCTTCTCCAGGGACTCTCTGGACTGTGGCGAGGTCACAGGATACACACATCGCATCCATCTGGTGGATGAGCGCCCCTTTCGCTTGCCCTACAGGAGGGTTCCCCCAGCCCACTATCAGAAGTTGAGACAGGTTCTCACTGATATGGAGGAGAAAGGGATTATCCGGAAGTCCTCGAGCGCATACGCTTCACCGCTGGTTATGGTATGGAAGAAGGATGGCGGGCTTCGGATCTGCACTGATTTCAGATGGCTGAATGCTCGGACCTTGAAAGACGCTCATCCCTTGCCACACCAGTCGGACTGTCTTGCCGCGCTGGGTGGTAACTGCCTCTTTAGTACGATGGACCTCACCTCTGGCTTCTTCAACATCCCAATGCATGAAGATGACAAGAAGTACACTGCTTTCACGACTCCCCTTGGGTTGCATGAATACAATCGCATGCCACAGGGCCTTTGTAATAGCCCTGCAGCCTTCATGAGAATGATGATTGGGATCTTTGGGGATCTGAACTTCACGAAGCTTTTGTGCTATCTTGATGATCTTCTTGTCTTCGCGCCGTCAGAGGTTGAGGCTCTGTCGAGGCTCCGCACTGTGTTTCAGAGGTTGAGGGAGAACAACTTGAAACTGGCTCCGAAGAAGTGTCATCTGCTGCAGAAGCGGGTGCGGTTTTTGGGCCACGTGGTTGATGGTGGAGGTGTGTCTGTCGATCCCTCCAAAGTAGAGGTCATCTCCAACATGACAGTGCAGGATCTCATGGAAGGTGATGGGTGCACGCCTTCTGTTCGTAGGATCAAATCTTTCCTTGGTATGGTATTTTACCACCAGCATTTCCTCCCGAACTGCTCCTCCGTGGCTAAGCCCCTGTTCGCCCTTACAGCTGGACAAAAAAGGAGGGGGAGGTCGGCTAAGGATAAGAAGCCCCATGGCAGCTTCCGTAAGCTTACCTCCGCAGACTGGACGGTGGAATGTGGGGAAGCATTTGATCTGTTGAAGACGATGTTACTGGAGTGTGTGGTGCTTGCCCATCCAGACTTTGAGGTGCCTTTCATTTTGTCGGTCGATGCGTCTTTGGACGGACTCGGCGCGGTGCTGTCTCAAGTGCCCCGAGGAGAGTCCAAGGCCAGACCTGTTGGTTTTGCAAGCAAGTCCCTCAGTGCCTCACAGCGGAAGTATCCAGCTCATAGACTGGAGTTCATGGCGCTGAAGTGGAGTGTTTGTGAAAAGTTCAGCCACTGGCTGAAGGGTCAAAGCTTCACCGTTTGGACAGATAATAATCCGCTGACTTATCTCCTAACGAAGCCGAAGCTTGACGCGTGTGAGATCCGCTGGGTGTCTAAGTTGGCGTCTTACACCTTCGATCTCAAACACCTGCCAGGGAAGAAAAACGTGGTGGCGGATGCATTGAGTCGCGACCCTTTTTCCAAGCCCGTCAGTCAGAGGCTACTTAGGGAGCCCTACCCGGCCCTTGTTCAGGAAGCCGACGGGGTTGAGGGGGACTCTGTGCAGGATGTTTTCAGACTCAGTTGCCAGTCCCAAACACTGAGTAGTGCGCGATCTGGGTTTGCTTGTGATGCAGCTGAGGTCAGGGCTTTTTGTCAAGCCAAATGTGACTGGCCTGATGCATCAGTATTCACAGCACTCAGTTTGGTCCAGCACGTTCAGCATCTGTCGGGTGGTCAGGTTACACTGCCAATGTTATCCACCGAGGAGCTCAGGTTGAGTCAGGAGCAGGACCCCTGCATCTCCAAGGTGTTGCCCTTTGTCGCTGTTCGGAAGCGGCCATCGAGGCGTGAGAGGCATGGTGCTGACCAGAAGGTCCTCAGGCTGCTGAAACAGTGGGAGAAGTTGGAAGTCAATGATGGTGTCTTGTACAGGGTGACAAAGGACCCAGTGTCCAAGCAGAGGAGGTCTCAGTATGTTTTACCTCTGAGTCTGAAAGACAAGGCACTGTCTGGCATCCACGATCACGCTGGTCATCAGGGCCAGGACCGTACTCTCTCTCTTGCAAGGCAGCGTTTTTATTGGCCTGACATGGAGAGGGATATCAGAGCATATGTCAGATGCTGTCGGAGATGTGTGTTTGGGAAGACCCCAGAGCCAGCTGCTTGCGCGCCCCTGGAGAGCATTAAAACCTCCGCACCGATGCAGCTTGTGTGTATGGATTTCTGGTCCGCTGAGGACAGTAAGCAGCGGTCGGTCGATGTCCTAGTGGTTACTGACCACTTCACTAAGCTTGCTCACGCATTCCCCTGCGCCAATCAGACAGCGAAGCAGGTCGCCAAGAAACTCTGGGATCATGTATTCTGTGTTTACGGGTTTCCGGAGAGAATACATTCTGACCAGGGCACAAACTTTGAGAGCAACCTGATTGCAGAGCTTCTCAGGTTGGCGGGTGTAGCGAAGTCCCACACGACGGCCTACCATCCTATGGGTAATGGCGGGACAGAGCGGTTTAATCGCACGATGGGGAATATGCTCCGTTCCCTTCCGCTTCAGCAGAAGCAACAGTGGCCTCAGCAGATCCATTCTCTCACGCTCGCGTACAATGCCACTGTTCACGAGACCACGGGTTACGCGCCTTTCTTCCTGATGTATGGGCGTGTCCCAAGACTGCCGGTGGATGTTATGTTCAGGCAGGTTTTGCATGACCCTCACGTTGTTGATTATGACTCTTATGCTCAGTCTCTGCTTTCCTGTCTAAGGAGTGCAATGGAGATCGCTCAGAAGCACTCCACGGCTGAGCAGCAGCATCAGGCGCGACAGTACAACAGACATGCCAAGGGCACTGTCCTGTCTGTCGGGGATCGTGTTTTGGTTGCGAACCAGAGTGAGCGAGGGAAGAGAAAGTTGGCTGACAAATGGGAGAACGGAGTGTACACGGTTGTCGGTGTCAACCCCAATATCCACGTCTACAAGATTCAGGATGCAGAGGGGCACACCAGGGTGGTGCACAGGAACCGTTTGTTGGAGGTCAACTTCTTGCCCCTCCCTGAGTTAGATCAGGGTGAGGAGTCCAGTACAACCAGTCAGTTGCTTGACTGCGCAGGGTCCAATGAGGAGGACAGTGCAGATGGCCTGACGGTCTCAGGGGATGCAGTGGGGCTAGCAGTCTCATCACTTGGAGACTCACCTAGATCTGAGTGGGCAGAAGCGGAAGAGTTCATTCCGTCTAGTCTGGTAGTCAGTCCTGTGGGGGCCACTGCTCAGTCTCCACCCAAAACACACGCACCACACAACACACATGCACCACACATAGAGGCATCACACTCACTCGATGTAGGTGTTATATCTCACACTGATTCGCACACAGGGGCACCACCCTCACTCGATACAGATGTTGCAGCTCGCACTGTCTCATGCACACAAGTAGAGAGCGATGGTCGGGTTAGGACACGCACAGGGAGGGTGGTGAGGTCAGTGAACAGGTTAATAGAATCTATGGCTCAGATGCCATTTCTACGGAGTGTGAGGGTTTGAACTTTGATGGAGGTTGGAGTCATTCAAACTAGTTTAATGTGAGTTATTAGGTGTCTATCAGACAGGGTTGTTTTGGGCCAAGTGCATGGTGTGGCGTATCAGGCGTCACATTGATCTAAGGGAATTCTGAGACTTGATCAACCTCATTATTTTCTGGACCTCGTAACCGAGGTAGCTCCTAAGTTGACTGGAGGACTAGGTCCTTCTTTTCACTTGTGCCAGTAGTCAGTGATGGGCTTTTCCTTTCCTCTTTCTCTTTTTATCCTGCTGTCAGGATGTTGGTGAATTTCAGGAGGGGTGAATGTAACCAGGTTAAAATTAATGTTTTTATTTTATTTTGTTTGAGTATGAAATATCACCAAATCCTGTCTGTGTGCTGTTATTTGTGTTTACTACATTTTATTTTATGTCATTATTTACTTTTATGTGTTTTACAACGACCGTCATATACGTGTACTGTCGTTTTAAGAGAGAGGTCTTATGGGTACACGGAAGACGGAACGCGGGAGAGGCCATTTTTGTTTTGTGGGAGGAGTCTCAAGCAGCGATCGAGCCGAGCCACGCGTGTTTCTTACCGTGGGACAGTTTTGCGGGTTGAGGAGAACGTAACCTTGAGTATCCCTGTAAGAAGATACTGCAAGCTGTGGGATAAAATACTTGTTTATCCTTTCTTACATCGGAGTCCCGTGGACGGTTTCTACTTCTAACGCACACGAGTGGAGTCCGGGCAGTGGTTGAACTTCGACCCCCACGTCCGTAAGAAACACCGCTCCTGCTGGAGGACTGGACGGTTGTCGAAGGGTTTGAAACCAAAATAATGGCAAGGTGAGCCAAATAGAGTCCTGTGTGTCCCCCCTCCTTCCTTGATTATGATGATGATGATGATGATGAGAGACTGAGGGCCCCCCATAACACCTGGGACCCCACCGAAAATAGAACACAACGCAGAGCTGATGATGGAAGTGACGGGCATGCAGCAGTCTGACCAGCATAGAACAGCATAGGACTGCCCCCGTTACACTGACTTTGAAAAACAGTGTGTGGAGAATAAAATTCTCCCAGTGCGGTCGCCTCACAACAAGAAGGTCCTGGGTTCGAGCCCTGGGGTTGTCCAACCTTGGGGGTTGTCCTGGGTCATTCTCTATGTGGAGTTTGCATGTTCTCCCCGTGTCTGTGTGGGTTTCCTCCAGAAGTTCCGGTTTCCTCCCACAGTCCAAAGACCTGAAGGTCAGGTGAATCGGCCGTACTAAATTGTACCTAGGTGTGAATGTGTGTGCGTGCGTGCATGTGTGTGTGTTTGTGTGTGTCAGACCTGTGATGGGCCTGGCAGCCTGTCCAGGGTGTCTCCCCACCTGCCGCCCAATGACTGCTGGGATAGGCACCAGCATCCCCGCGACCCTGAGTAACGATAAGCGGTTTGGAAAATGGATGGATGGATCTTACAACTTTATCAGCTCTCTTAAAACGAGTTCGGCTGGGTCTGAGAGAATCGTAGCTCCGCCGTAACTCCACCGTTCAACTCTATTGTGATCCTCTTTTATGCTTTCAGTCCTGGAAGCTCATTTTAACTGGTTGCGAATACAGAGTTGAGGCAACCATGAATTGTAGACAGCTAGCAACCCCATTTTAAAAGAGCGTTGTACTGTATGCCGCCATCTTTACTCACAGACGTCAAAG
This sequence comes from Lampris incognitus, assembly GCF_029633865.1. NCBI lineage: Eukaryota > Metazoa > Chordata > Actinopteri > Lampriformes > Lampridae > Lampris > Lampris incognitus. The sequence goes on from NC_079223.1 coordinate 15,338,543, forward strand.
AAGAAAGCGAGTCGGTTCAAACAACCACGAGGTGCTCACAGAACGTTGAATCAGTTCACCTTGGATACAACGTTTTGTCCGGATGAACTGTTTGGATGATTTCCTTACCGGGATTATTGAGCACGCATAAAGACAACCATGGGGTGCAAAATCAGTGACAGAATGCTCACATGCTTTCTTATGGATCCTTTAATGGGGAGTTGAGACAGACACGTCAAAGGTCCCATCCATCCATTATCTGAACCGCTTATCCTGCTCTCAGGGTCGCGGGGGTGCTGGAGCCTATCCCAACAGTCGTTGGGCGGCAGGCGGGGAGACATCCTGGACAGGCCGCCAGGCCATCACAGGGCCGACACACACACACACCCATTCATACCTAGGGACAATCTAGTATGGCCGTTCACCTGACTTACATGTCTTTGGACTGTGGGAGGAAACCGGAGCCCCTGGAGGAAACCCACGCAGACAACATGCAAAGTCCACACAGAGGACGACCTGGGATGACCCACCAAGGTTGGACTACCCCAGGGCTCGAACCCAGGACCTTCTTGCTGTGAGGCGACTGCGCTAACCACTGCACCACCGTGCCGGCCCTCAAAGGTCCCATTAAATGAAATACATGTTTTCATTCAAAGAAGGTTGAATCAGTTCATCTGGATACAACATTTATTGGCAGATACGTTTCATCACTCAACTAAGTGACCCTCGGCTTAAACTGACTGCAGGCGTCCCCACCCCTTACAAACAATACAGTACAATACAGTGCATAACGACCGAAACCAATGACCAGTTTCATATGCAAATATGGGTGTGACCTCTAACTAGCATTTCAAAGGCCATGTTTACAATTCACCGAGGATTTGGGAATAGCTGCAATCACAGCATTGTAAGGTGGCAACAGATGTAGCCCCCCCCCCGCTCGTCTCAGGGATGGTCGTTCCCTCTTAGCATAGATGGCCTCTTTGACTCCCCGTTAAAACCATTGTTCCTTCCTATCAAGGATGCACACATCCTCAGCCTTGAAAGAGTGGCCCCTGGCCTGTAGATGGGTGTAGGCTGCGGGGTCTGTTCTGACGTGTTAGCTCTCCTGTGTTGTGCCATTCTTTTGGCCAGCATCTGTTTAGTTTCCCCAATGTACAAGTCACTGCAATCCTCCTGGCACTTAACAGCGTACACGCTACATCTTACAGTGCTGCGATTGCAACTCTTCCCCAATCCTCTGTGAGCAATACACACGGCCATCGAAACTCCAGTAAATGGTCACACCCATAATTGCATATGAAACTAGTCGTTGGTTTTGGTCGCTAGGCAGATGTCTTGTACTGTGTTGTTTATAAGGGGTGCGGATGCCTGCAGTCAGCTTAGACCGAAGATGTTGCTTAGTTGGATGGTGAAACGTATCTGTCAATAAACGTTGTGTCCAGATGAACTGATCCAACCTTTGATTTTTTTCTTTACCTGGTTTATTGAGCATGCATCAAGACATATATGTTCATTCTTGTTACCTCCTTTACTGCACTTAATTGACATCTATTTAACACTGCGTCCTAGAAATTCACAAAAAATCTCTATACCTGTCTGTCACTGACTCGGTTTCTCTCTCTCTCTCTCTCTCTCTCTCTCTCTCTCTCTCTCTCTCTCTCTCTCTCTCTCTCTCTCTCTCTCTCTCTCTCTATCTCTATCTCTATCTCTGTCAGTCTTTCTCTAGCCTTCTTATTCTGTTATTCCCCCCCCCCGCTTGCTCAACATTTCTCTGCGCACCTCTCTGCAGAATGCGCAGTGCTGTCTGTTACATGACATTCGCCGACCAATCACACGTCGGATCTCACATTCGTAGAATTAGACTGACCAATCGGGGAGGAGTAGGGCGGGCTCTATCGTCCCACCTACACTCAGTGACTAAAGCCAGTGTGTGCGTTTGTGTACGACGTGCGTATATCTATCTACGTGTGCGTTTGTGTTGATGTCTGTGGTTCATTAACCGGCTGCGTCAAGAGGAGAGAAACGTACACATCATGGTTTAAGACTGCCTGCTTAACGCCACATCCTCCATTTAACAGCGTCATCGGGACTCTGTCCTTTTCCGAAAGGGAGACGTTTTTTTCTGGCGCTGCAGGATTTTGGTGTCATGCATCCGAAGTGAGGCTCCTGTGTGGCTGATCCGGCCCCTAGCCGAACCGTCATCATGTCAGCTGCAGAGGGATCCAGTGAACAGGAGGATGGAGAGTACGCGAGGGCGGCTAAACGATTAAAAACCGAAGATAGGGAGATAGAGGAAGGAGAGGAGGAGGGGGAGGAGGAGGAGGAGGTGGAGGAGGGAGAAGACTCGGACTCGGACATTTGGCTGCCCGGTAACGGGAACACAGGGGCGGACAAACGGACACGATGGAGCTCGAGTCAGTCCGGCCCTGGAAAGAGGGTAAGGAGGCGTGTGTGTGTGTGCGTGTGTGCGTGCGTGTGCGTGCGTGAGAGAGAGAGCGAGAGAAAGAGAGAGAGCGTGCGCGCTGTTATCATGCCATCTCTTTGACGTTCCTTCTACAGACATGCTGTCAGTGCTTTTCTATTGTTACCGTTCTAAATTCCATTCTAGACAGCGTGCGTGTGCGCGCGCACGCGCGTGATAGTGAGCGTTTTCTCCATCAGGTGCGTGTGACCTGTGATACGTATGCATGTACCCCTCACGCATATTAGCTGTTACACACACACACACACACACACACACTTGCTTGCTGGTTGTCCATCGTGTCCGATGATGACCATATTCTCCTATTTGTGAGTCCTTTGGTGGCTGAATAGTCTGATCCTGGATGCACAGTTGCGGTTGCAGACCGGGCATGTAAAAGTGGTGCTGGAGGGGGGCAGGGCAGGGGTAGCTTTGCGAGCTACACGGTGTTGTGTGTGTGCTGGTTTTCCATATACTTCACTCCCTCTGAGACGCTAGTGCGCCAGGTTGTGCGGCAGGAAGCAAGTTCCTCCAAAGAAGAAAGAAGAGGGGTTGATCTGGCACACACACACACACACACACACGCACACACACACACACACACACAAAAGCGGTAACAGTGAAATAGAATTGTCTATTTAAGGATGTACATTTATGCATGTCGGTGATTGGCTAACAGCATGACGTCATCTATAGTGTTGTGAGACGACTGCAACAGGGAGTGTGTTGATGAGATGCAGGTTATCAAACAAGAAGGTGATCAGGTTTCCATATGGTTTAGAAGATTGTTTCTGTTTTAGCAAATATGTTGTTATATTGTGAGTAAATGACTTGAGATCTGCAAGGTAGCTTTCAAACCAAATCAAGTCAGTTTTATTTGTATAGCCCGTTATCACAAATTACAAATTTGCCGTGGTGGGCTTCATAGCAATACCACATCCTGTCCTTAGACCCTCACATCGCATAAGGAACAACTCCCTAAAACAATACCTTAAACAGGGAGAAAAAATTGGAAGACACCTCAGGGAGAGCAACAGAGGAGGGATCTCTCTCCCAAGATGGACAACATGCAATGGATGTTGTGTTTACACAATTTACAGACTAAAACACCGAACGAGGATAACAGAATTATAATGGAATAATAAGAAATATGAAGAATATGATGAGGAGGATGCCAAGCAGTGTCCAGATGCCACTGGAACAGCCCAGGACCTGAGCCACGCAACCACCATCACCATGTAGACCTGACAGGAGGACAGACTACACATACACACAGAGGAGACTTGCATCACACCATTCACATACACGGGAGAAGAGACAAGAAAAAAAAACATTAGTCACACATCTGAGAGAAGGATATAACACTGAAACAGGATAACAAAATTTTATGGGTTTGAAAGAAAATATGATGAGGGGGATGCCAAGCAGTGTCCAGGTGGCAACCACTATCACCACGGAGACCTGGGAGGTGGACAGACTACACATGCACAGAGGAGACTCACATCACACCATTCACACACACACACACACACACACACACACACACACACACACACACACACACACACACACACACACACACACACACACACACACACACACACACAGAAGAAGAGACAGGAGAAGACATCATTCAGAGAGAGAAAAGACATGAGAGAGTAGAGAACAGTTTGCAGTAGTCTATAATCTATACTCTATAATCTTGTAGAATAGTGCTCGGTAAATTCATTGAGACCAAAACCGACCCGCTATGCAGTACAGGTTGTGAAGCACTCAACTTAAAGGCAACTAATTATAGGTTAAGGCCAAATGATGAGTTTTAAGTTTGGATTTAAAGGACTCAACAGGTTCTGATTGTTTGATGGCAGCAGGCAGGCTATTCCACAAGAATGGGGCCCAATAGGAAAAGGCCCTGCCACCAGATGACTTCTTTTTAACTCTGGCTACACACAGGAGCCCTGTATTTTGAGAGCAAGGAGCTCGAGATGGAATGTACAGTTTAAGTAGATCAGACAGATATGATGGGACAAGCCCATTTAGGATTTTATGTCAGCAGAACCACACTGAAGTCTGATCTAACATGGATAGGAAGCCAATGAAAGGAGGCAAGAATTGGTGTAATATGGTCAAATTTTCTAGTTGTAGTTAGGATTCTAGCTGCAGCATTTTTAGTAATCTGAAGACTTTTAGTACTAGCATGCAGCAGAACTGAAAACAGAACATTATAATAATCAAGTCTGGATGAAACAAATGCATGTCTTAGAGTCTCTGCATTAGCCATGGACAGGAAAGGCCGAATTTTAGCTGTTATGTAAGTGAAAAAAGATGGTCTTGGTGATTTCTTTAATTTGCTTATCAAAGGGAAGGCTCAGATCAAACATAACACCAACATTTTTAGCTGCCACACTTTGTGAAATCACAGAGTTGATTGTTATTGTTACTTGACAAATTGGTGTCTGTGTATCGCAGGGCCAACGACCAGCAGGAAATTTAGTGACATCCAATTTTTCACAGCAGCCAAGCCAGCCTCTAAATTAGTCATTTGAGTATGATCATCAGCCCTCATAGGCACATACAGCTGAGTATCATCCACATATCAATGGACATTTATTCCATGACTATGTATAATTTGGCCAAGAGGTGAAATATGAAGAGAGAAAAGCAGAGGGCTAAGAACTGAGCCCAGAGTTATGCCATATTTAACATCAGAGAATTTTGAGATAATATTATTACAGCAGACACAATGTGTTCTTCCAGATAAGTAGAACTTGAACCAATAGAGAGCTAAGCCAGAGAAGCCAAAATTACAATTTATTCTGTCTAATAGTATACAGTGATCAATGGTGTCAAAAGCTGCACTGAGGTCCAGTAGTAGAAGTATGGAAGTGGAATCAGAGTCCATAGCTAGTAGAACATTGTTCACCACTTTGGTCAGAGCAGTTTCAGTGGAGTGACAGACCCTGAATGCCAATTGAAAAGGTTCATATGGATAGTTTTCTTCTATATGGGTCAAACGTTGTTGATACAAAACTCTCTCTAGTACTTGAGAAAATAATGGAAGATTAGAGACTGATTGACAGTTATAAAGAGACCCTGGATTGAGGTGTGGTTTTGTTTTTTTGTTTTTTTAAGTAGAGGTTTAACCACAGCTGTCTGAAAACTGCTGGGAACAATGCCAGTAGTAAGTGATAAATTAACAATTTCTAGCATTGTAGGTCTCAGGAAAGGCCAGAGGGCTTTAAAAAGTTTTGCTGGTAAAGTGTCAAGTAGGCAAGTAGTTGGTTTAGAAGCTGACACAAGCTTTGTCAAAGTATCAATAGAGATAGTCTCAAAAGCTGTAATAACAGGGACTATCAGAGACTCATTGTATAAATATGAATTTGGTAAGACAGAATCTGCAGGAGTAGTTGGAGTTCAATAACTAATTTTGTTAATAATCTCATAAAATGTATTGCAGAAAAAGTCTAGAAATTCACTCTGGGGGTGACTTCCCACCTGCCGTCCAGTGACTGTGGGAATAGGCTCCAGCAATCTGTGACCCCAATTGGGATAAACGGCTTGGATAATGGATGGATGGAAGTCTAGAAATTCATAGGCCTTGAATGGTGAGCAGCTAATAGCTGCTTTTTAGTATATTTAGATAAAGTGTCAAAGAGAAATCTGGGGTTATATTTATTAGTATTAAGTGAGAGAGATATGCTGCTTTTGCAGCTGATAAAGCACGCTTGTATTTCAATAAACACTCATGCCAAGATAGGTAAAAAACGTAAAATTTTGATTTTCGCCATTTACATTCCAGTCTCCTGCAGGCTGGCTTAAGAGCACGTGTCTTGTCGTTAAACCATGGTGGAGGCCTCTTTAGTCGCTTAGCTCTGGAAGTGAGAGGTGCAACTGAATTGAGGAAACTAGAGAGGGCCAAATTTAAGTTGCTAGCCCGCGACCCTGAGAGCAGGATAAGTGGTTCAGATAATGGATGGATGGATGGATGGATAGTGAAATTTTCAACAGAATCAGTCTCTACAGTGAAAGGAGCCAAGACATCAGGCAGCTGCTGGCCAAATGCAGCTACAGTGGATTGACCAATGTGACGAGTGGCAATTATATCTGTGTCGACATTAATAAGACAGACCAAAAATGCTTCAAATTTGATGACAAAATGATCTGAGACAACATAAGGTTGGCAAGACATTCAGATCAGAAACGGCTATCCCTTTAGATAAAACCAAATCAAGGGTGTTACGGCTGCAATGAGTCGATTCCTGAACAAACTGAGCGAACGCAAAAGTATAAACTAGCGCCAGAAAGGCTTTATTTAGAGGCTCAGCAGCCTTATTCAGATGAATATTGAAATCACCAAGAATTAGAATCTCATCAGAATGAGTAACAATAAACACACAAATTCTCCAAATTCTTCAAGAAATAGTAAGAGCCAGGAAGTTCGATAGAGTATCACCATCTGGACTGAGCAGTGTCTGATCATGGCTGAGGGAGATGGACTTAGACTAAGAACCTCAAAAGATTGGAATTTAAATTCAAGTTTAGAATTTAGATGGAAAATAGACATATATTAAGGCAACACCCCCACCTTGTTTATTTCCCCCAGCTACATGGGCATAAGTATAATCGGGTGAGGAAGCTTCATTTAAGGGAAATTAAAACATTTGGTTTCAGCCATGTTTCACATAACCCAATCAAAATTCGAGATTCAAGAGTTTTATTTGTCACGTACACACAAGTACAAGTCCCGAGTGCAGTTAAATGAAAAAAGGTACAATCATATTAAAACTATGTTCAAGAATCAGATCATTTATTACTAAGGGTTTGGTAGATAGTGATCTGATATTTATGAAACCAAATATAAGCATCTTGTAGAAGTGATCAGTAGTAGGCAGAACTTTAGAGCTACCAATAGGTGAAATATTAATTGGAATGAGATACCTTGTATTATTAGTTGAACATTTTGAAGACCTACACTTTGGACGATATGTGGTCACAATTTTGATAACATTAGATGTTTGATCTGTAGTTCATTAGATACTTTGTTGCACATTTCACCACCACCAGTGGTATGAATGATTATTAGATTATTGTGATTCACACATTTAGGAGAGGAGAGCTTGGGAGCAATACTGGTGACAGGCATGGGTGCAAGTCCATGATTACTGGGATAGCATCCAGTGCTTTACCTGTGCCCCCGTCCATAGGGTTAATGGCTGTGTCAGGAAGGGCATCCGATGTACAATTTTGCCAAATCATTATGTGGATTGACAACACCATACCAGATTGCTCAAGGCTCCATACAGTTAAAATTGGCCACCATTGGTGCTGTGCCCTCACAGGGTACCAATGGAAACTGTAAAATCTGCTGTGGTGACCCTTTGAGAAATAGGGAACAAGCCAAAAGAAGAAGAAGAACAAGAAAAGAAGAAGAAGAAGAGAAAGGGGCAGCAGCTGCGATGGCAGCAGCAGCTTGGGAGCAATACAACAGGGTAGGGAGATGGTCTCAATGTTATAGACCAAGCTGTCAGTCTGACTATGAGAAGTTCCCTGACTAAGCATATTAATTAAACAGTTGACTCCACATCTGCACTAGGTTTAAACCTAGCAGGCTCTCTAATCACCTGCAACCTGCTGAATGATAAGTCCCAAGTCAAACAAAACATAGACCGCTATCTATATTGCTAGACAAACGAGCAGTGCCGTCCCCAGTAGGGTGACTGCCATCCGCTTTCAGCAGGTAAGGGCAGCCCCAGAAAGAAGGCCAGTTATCCTACAAATGTAGGATATATGTATGTAGCCTACAAAGCTGAATCGCTGCTCATTACAGTAATGAGCCAACCAGGGGTTCATTGAGGTGAGCCTCATCATCACCCCTCATCGGTAAGGGACCTGAGACAATTAATTGATGCTGACTCATCTTTCTGGCAAACTCGAGTGTCCTGACTAGGCTGGCTTTGGTGATCTCTGATTGCTTCATCCTAACATTATTGGTGCCGACATGAATAACAATGTTGCTGAAAGTAGTGGTTTTGTGTGCCTGGATTCCCTGTTTCTCCCTCTGTGATGCCAGCACCCCAACATTATCCTCTACGTCGGAGACTCTGGCACCGAGTAAAAAGTGAACCGAGGCTGGCGAAGCTAAATTGATATTGCAGGTAATGGGGTCTCCTATCACTAGCGTGTGTTGCTTTACTCTGTTGACAGGAGCAGGAGAGGCACGCTGGCTGATAGGACTACCAACAGGGCTGGTGAGGGGTGAAAACCAGTTTGCAGTCAGGAGAGGTGACTGCAGACCAGGCCACCCAACAGGTGGCTTGCTCGTGTGAGCGTTCCCATGCCGGTAAACAGAGACAAACTCCACCGCATCTGTTGATAAGGGTGAGCTAGTGCTAACAATAACAGGTCTGCGTTCAGGCCCAGGGCTAAGGTTACCTGGAGTGCCCGTCACGTCTAACGAGGAGAGTGGTGCTGTTGAGGATTAAGTGGAGGAAATAGAGTACGACACTGACTCTGAATGTATCTCTGTTAAAGACTGACAGTCACACTGTGGAGATCTGTACATGCTAGAGGAAATTAATGGTTTCCTAGATGAAACCTTTGGAAAATCTGTGAAAGTATCTGAGTATTTTCCAGGTACAGGAAAATTTATTAAAAGTGTGTTGACTTTGCAGAAAGCAGTTGGTGTTGATTTGTACATTATCAAACACCAATAAGAGCACTCAGGTCAGCAAACCAGATGCTCTTACATGTTCCCGAGATCCAGGCTTAAGAATAGGGGTGACAGAGCCTTTGCAGTTGCTGCCGTTGATCTCTGGAACAACTTACCAGTACACATAAGATCTGCTCAGACCCTAGAGACTTTTAAATCTTGGTTAAAGACCTACCTCTTCTCGCTGGCATTCAATTCAAGTTGAGCTTGACACCGTGATTTTATTGTGGAAATATACTTTTACTCTTGTGTTTTATTGTTTACATTTTAATTTCTTTATTTTACTATGTATTTTTTACATATATTTTTATATTCATATGTGTTACTTATTTTATATTGTTTTTTAAGCTTGTGCAGCACTTTGGTTCAACTGTGGTTGTTTTAAATGTGCTATATAAATAAACTTGACTTGACTTGTTAGATGAAAAAAATGTTTCTGCTTGTGAAAACATGTAACAGGTCTCAGAAAGATGCTTAAGACTAATGAAGGAAAAGGTTAAAAAAAGTTAAACACTTCATAAGTAAGGTCATGATGGGTGCATTGCACTGGGTAATCTTCCTCTTACTGTTTCCTCTTACTTTTTATATCCTCTCTCTCTCTCTCTCTCTCTCAGATTCACATCTGCCAACCTCTACGCATTCTGCGTAGTCATCCGCATTTTGAGACCAAAATTCGCGACCACCAGTTGATAGTCCAAAATACAGAAAGCAGCTGCCTTTAAAATAAATGCTTGGCCGCTCTGATGGCGGAGCGGAATAGACCGCTGTTCTGGCAACCCGCTCGTCACGTGGCTGAGAGGTTCGTATCCCAGACTCGCCGTAACCGGTCACGGCGAGAGCGTCCACGGGGTAAGGCATTCATTAGGCCACCCTTTCCCGAGGGATAGTGGGTGTACGTCGGTGTAGTGTTCGGGGACTCGTCGTTCTCTAGCGACCCCTCTGGCCCATCCGGGCGCCTGCAGCCAAGCAACCGAAAACATTCTTCCTATGTCTCCTTCGCGGCCTGAAGGGAATGCAATCCATGCGAGGCTTCAGCGTGTAAAATAGCGAGAGCAGCCGACACGAGCTTGAAGGAAGCTGGTGTTACGCCTATCTCCTTCCTGTAGAAACGTCAGCCAGGGGAGTTTTTCGACAACAGTTCCGGCCATATGCCATTGGGTTAATCGGGTGGGATAAGGGGAAAAAATAGAAATAAATTTATAAAATAAATAAATAAAAATAAATGCTTGAGTGATTTTAGGCCTCAGTAAAACTTTTTAGTTTAGTTTGGGCTTCAAACTGATTTTTTTTTTTACTCGACGCAAGCCTACTAACATGGTGAACAGTCATGAATCCCAGTGATTGGCGGTTTTGTTTTTTGATTTCAGTATTCAATAAATGAGTGTTTTTTCACAATGTACTGTGTGATGTGTTTTTTTCAGCGTTTACTTTCAGCAAACACAAAAAATGTGCTGTATGCGCGCATGCAAAAAGGACTACTAATTTTTTTCTTTAGGGTTGGCAAGTCTGCAGATTGGACTTTTTTATTTTTTTTGCAGGAAATTCACAGCGACAAAGAGAATTAGATAGACTGGGGTTTGTGGTGGAAGGGTCTTGTGGGACTAATTTCTTTGCTGGTGTAGCCATTTTCTTTTCTCCAGGGCTTGATGTTGATATTGTAACCTATTTTCTGGACTTGTCTGTTAGTGATTTTAAGTTCCTGTTATAAGCTGTTGCCACAGTATATGCCTTGAGCTCTTATTTTGAAGGCTGAAGAGAGAGTGGAAGTGCTGTACGCAGTGTTGTTGCTGTGGAGTTCTGTTGGGGAAGAATCCAAATAAAGTGGTCCTTGTGTGAAAGTGGAGCCTCCGTATTTATTATTTTATAGTTTCATACCGTATAGGTGACATCAACAAACCCTCGGTTACGTTGGTGGTAATAATCCACAGAGACCAGTCAGACAGATCCATTACGGACATTTTTTTTTAAAGTCAAATCAAATTTTCTCATGAGAGAGTTATTTGACATTTGTAAACTGTACAATTTTGATGTTGGAATTATATCATTAGATCAAGAGAAAGTGTTTGATAGGGTTGACCATGATTTTCTTTTTCCACTTTAAGAGCTTTTGGTTTTGGAGGTAGTTTTGCGTCACTGCTGGCTTTATTGTATATGGAAGCCTTCTGTTTGGTGAAAGTGTGTGGTGGGCTGAGCTGACCTGTACAGGTTCAGAGAGGCATTAGAGACGGGTGTCCTATCTCTGGACAGTTATGCTCATTAGCTATTGAGCCTCTTCTGAATAGATTAAGATTCAGGCTATAGGGTGTCTGGGTAGCATAGCGGTCTATTCCGTTGCCTACTAACACAAGGATCGCCAGTTCGAATCCCCGTGTTGCCTCCGGCTTGGTCGGGCATCCCTACAGACACAATTGGCCGTGTCTGCGGGTGGGAAGCCGGATGTGGGTATGTGTCCTGGTTGATGCACTAGCGCCTCCTCTGGTCAGTCGGGGCGCCTCTTGGGGGGGGGGGGCTGGGGGAATAGCGTGATCCTCCCACACGCTACGTCCCCCTGGTGAAACTCCTCACTGTCAGGCTGGCAGTGAGGCTGGCAACTCCACATGTATTGGAGGAGGCATGTGGTAGTCTGCAGCCCTTCCCAGATTGGCACTGGGTGTGGAGCAAAGACCAGGATGGCTCGAAAGAGTGGGGTAATTGGCCAGGTACAATTGGGGAGAAAAGGGGGGGGGAATCCAAGAAAAAATAAAAATAAAAGAATCAGGCCATTGAGACTTGTGCTACCAGGGTTGCCTCAGTGCCCCCCGCTGGTGGTGTCAGCTTATGCTGATGACATTACTGTGTTTGTCAGAAATCAGAGAGATGTGAGGTCCCTGGGTAGCAGTTTAGACATATATGAAAGGGCATCTTCAGCAAAAGTGAACTGGTAAAAAAGTGAAGTTCTGCAGGTTGAGCGGTGGGCAGACAAGAACAGGCCAAAGTTACCAGGAAACCTCAGATGGGGAAGGCAGGGTATGAAAATGTTGGGATTTTTTCTGGGAACAGAGGAGTTTCAGAGGAAGAACTGGGAGAGTGCTATGGAGAGAGTGTGTGCCAGACTGTCGAAATGGAAATTGCTGCTACCTCAGCTTTCCTAAAGGGGAAGGGTCCTGATCGTCAATAACTTGGTTGCCTCAACCCTTTGGCACAGTCTGATAGTCTTACCTTCACTAAGAGGCCTGATTGAACGAATTCAGAGGGCAGTTGTGGATTTCTTTTGGTCAGGACAGCACTGGCTGAGATCAGCGATACTGTACCTGCTGGGACAGGAGAGAGGACAGGGCCTGGTAGACATTGAACCACGGATCACAGCCTTCAGGCTGCAGACACCTCAGAGACTGCTTTACAGCTTTGGCCTGCCATGGACAGATACTACCTGTTTGCTGCTAAGGAGAGCTGGATGCCTAGGATATGACAAACACTTTTTCCTGCTTTGGCTCCAGTCCATGGATTTAACTGTCATGACGCCTTTTTACCAGTCTGTCTTACAGGCATGGCAGGTTTTAACATTCAATCGGGAAGCTGTGATGAAACCGTGGTTGTGGCTCTTTAAGGGGCCTTTGTTTGGAAACAGTTTCATCACCTCTCAGGTTTTGTCTTCTGTTGGCCTGAGATCCAGACTGAGAGAGGCTGGCTGTGTTAAGATGGGTCATCTCATGAAGACATCCGTCACCCATCTAGCTGAACTGCTAAACATCAGATCCAACAGACTGCTGCTCAGGCTGGTGAAGGTGGTCTATGCTTCCCTGCCAGAAGCCCTCACAGCATTTGATTAAGACTGTACTCTATCTGACCAATGAGATAATGATTATGAGTATGCCTTTCCTTCCCAAGCTGTCTCCCCTGCTGTGAGACAGTGGCAAGATAAGGAGGACATCCTGCTGTCTCTAAAGACCCTAGAGTTGGGAAACTGAGATTTTACAGAAAAAAGCAGCCTCTTATATCAGCGTGATGGTTTTAAACTTGCGCTCCCTGGCAGGGGGGAAGGTGTCGTGGTGGACAGAGTTTTTTTTTGGTGTGGGATCGTCTCTGATCCAACTGTTGTTGGTCCTTGTACAAGCCTCCCGTTAATAAGCGGACAGGTGACCTCCAGTGGAGGATAGTACATGGGGCCATGGCTACAAACTGGTATCTGGTGCACCTCAACCCTGGCACAGGGTACAGCTGTCCTTTCTGCTTGCAGACAGAAACAATATACCATCTGTTTATTCATTGTTCCAGACTGGTCAGACTATTCAGCCCACAACAGACATGGTTTCAGGGCTTAGGAGAAAATGTTCTTTTCGTCTTTTTATCTGTGTTCCACACTACTCTGCAAAGAAAGAAAAGAATTTCATTTCAGGACTGGCCAAATAAGCTATTTAGAAAACAAGGAAAAACCGTGTGAGGGGCGAGGGGTCAGAAGACGTGGTTCTGATGCTGACTGGGCTGCGGGGCAGCTTGGCTCAGAGTGGAGTTGGACTTTTACAGACTGACAAAAAAAGACAGGGGTTCTTGTGAACCCTTGGGGTGAGCAGGATGTGCTGTGTTCAGCCAGAGAGAACTCTAGTTCTGAATATCTGGGTTTTTTCCTTTAGTATTTTGTTTTGGGTTTTTGAATGAATTTGGTTTGCTGTAATTTTTAATGACGGAAAACTTGTGTAAACGGAACCGGATAGAAATAAAGATCTGTTTTAAAATGAGAAAATTCTCTCTCATGAGGAACTGCATGTCTGTCTTACTAGATGGGCGTAACAGTGGGTTTTTGTTAAACCCAGTGCTAAAGTCATGGAGAGATGGAGATGGAGATGATTAAACCTCAATCAAAATGATGAACATGAGTCAGAGCACTGAGTATAAAGGCTGTTAAATCAACACCGCACTATTCTTTATTTGGGAACAGAAAGAGATCGCCTTAACTTGTTTGAATACGCACACGTACACAGGAGCTTTCCCCTTATCAACTAAGAGATTTATTAACTAATAAAAAAGAAATAAAACAGCTAAATGAAGACAATAATGGAAAGAATGAGGGATGGAGGAACGGATGAACAGAGTGATGCAGTAGTTTCTGAATGTATGACGAATACTCGTGACTGACGATGAAGAAAACCAGTTCAGACAGCGGGTGAGGGTATTTTGAGTGCAAAGGAGGTAAAGTAAACAAAATAACTATGAGAGAACTAACAAGAGATAGAACAGACAATGAAAAGGGATGAATTTAATTCTGTGTGAACTGGTGAACCAACACAGTGGTGTCGACCAACCAGCCCATATGTCGTCTATTTCTACTGGTATGGTGAGGGCTTAACGTTCAAACAGTCCACTCGACAGAACTGTAGTGAAGCTGGAGGCCATGACACAATCTCAGACGTCAACACAAGTTTGGTTTCATGAATACAAATTCCAAAGGCTGGCTCAGCTTTACATGTGGGTTATGGCTGAGTGGAGCGTAAGTGATGGTGTGTTGAAGGTGTAAAACTGAAATGCCACCGAGGTTCACATGGACCCAAGTCACTCTGATGACACTCCAGCCCGCAGTCCGCTTCCTGTATGAGACAGGAAGGGATAACCTGCTGTGTGTGCATGTGTGTGTGTGTGTGTGTGTGTGTGTGTGTGTGGTAATATTAACCTGATGTAGTCTGACTGTGCACGCTCTGGAAACAGACCACAACACTGACACCAGCCTTATACTGAATATAAGACTGCTCCCTTCATTATGGTTGAGTCTTGATTATGGTCTGTCTCGTCCATTGGGTCTCAATCAGGCCCTCAGATAGCACACTAGAAAAAATAATCTGCTGGTTTAACTTAAAAAAAGTAAGGCAACATGTACACTCTAGTTGAGAGTACTCAGAAAAGGACTAGTAATAGGTTGCCTTACTCTAAGTTAAACCAGCAGATTTCTATTCTAGCAGGTAGGTCATTATATTCACTTCGCGTTAACGTTATTAAACGTCTGATTAGGGAGGTTTTTACAGCTGGAGAGGTTTTTTTTACACCTCCAGCCGATCTGTACTATCTTTGGTTTCCATCATGCAGTCACGTTTCTTTACCCGCAACCTCTGGAGAGTGACTTTGGTGCTGCTGGCGAGGGATGATTAATCCCTGTAATGCTGTAATGTGAGAAGCTGATCGCCGAAGGGTTTTGTATTTATAGCCGAACACATCAGATGGACAATGCCAACGCAGAGCCAAAGTGGTTACAGATGGATGCTCTGTGAAATATGAGTAATGTAGAGTAATGGCCAGTGTGTACATGTACAGCTCAGTAACCCGTATGCACAAGTCAGTGACTCGAAAACATTCCTACAAGACTCGACACTAAACTGGGTGCATTTCACCAGCATACAGCAAAGCCATTATTAGTAAGAACTGGTTGAACACACTAAAAGATGGCTATGTCGTCTTTTCGATGCAAAAAAACTCATCACGGCAAGAGAAACAGCAGTTCTAGTTACAACTTGAAGGCGTATGTAACTTGGATAGATGTGATAAACTGAGATTTTATTTGCCATAGATTAGGGGCTGTAATGTTTGGTATTCTTAAATTGTTTTTTTTACTGTGTCTTGGTTGGTGTGTAATGTCAGTTATGTTAGCTTGGATGTTGTCTGTGGCAGTCAGAAAGCCTTTATTTGTAGAAACAATAAATTATTTAAAGTTGCCCTTCTCCACTTGAACAGTCTCTTTCTCTCTCTCTCTCTCTCTCTCTCTCTCTCTCTCTCTCTCTCTCTCTCTCTCTCTCTCTCTCTCTCTCTCTCTCTCTCTCTCACACACACACACACCTACAGACACATTACCTTTTCACTTTCTGTGCTAGCTGAATGATTCAGTTCATTGTGCATCAGGACTTTATTCTTGCTAACAGTGTCAAGGCTGCTCCCGGTTCCGGCCACTCCAGCCCTGTTTTCCACGTCTTGTGTCTTGTCCTGCTCTGACAACACCGTCCCAAAGCTGTTGTTGATTATTCAGTCAAGTTTCTCTCTTTCTTTTCTTTTTTTAGATTTTTCTCCTTTTTTCTCCCCAGTTGTACTTGACCAATTACCCCACTCTTCCGAGCCGTCCCGGTTGCTGCTCCACCCCTTCTGCCGATCCGGGAAGGGCTGCAGACTACCACATGCCTCCTCCGATACATGTGGAGTCGCCAGCTGCTATTCGCGCTATTCCCCCCAGTTCCCCCTCCTCCCCGAACAGGCGCCCTGACTGATCAGAGTAGGCGCTAGAGCAGCGACCAGGACACATACTCACATCTGGCTTCCCACCCGCAGACACAACCAGTTGTGTCTCTAGGGACGCCTGACCAATCCGGAGGTAACACGGGGATTCGAATCGACGACCCCCATGTTGGTAGGCAACGGAATAGATCGCCACGCCACCCTCAATCAGGTTTCTGAGTATTTAAGTTTGGCTGTTTAGCTCATTCATTGTCAGAGCGTACCGTTTCTCTACCGTGTTCTTGTCATGTGTCTTCCTGATACCCTCATGTTTCCTACCAGTAAACCTTCAGTTTAACCTTTTGCATTTGGGTCCTCAATCCCTGCTCCCGCCGTGACAAACGGTCCTAATACAGATTTTATTTTGTTTAAATAAAAAAGAAACTGTGTTTTAAACAGAAAAATTTCCCAATGCAAATAACATTTTAAAGTGTCACACTTCATACAAAACTGATTTAACGTTCAGATTCTGCTAAAGCTCGTATCAGCAACTTAAACGAATGGCTTAGTGAAACCACTAGCCCATCAACAATGTTTGAACAGAGGGTGTCGTGTTTTATATGATTCGAAATTCGCAAAAAAAAAAAATCTGTTTTTTTGTTTTTGTTTATTGATGATATGCATACAGTTAGTTATTAGGGTTATACAGTAAGTTATTAGGGTGATGGATGTATGCAATACGTTCATGTACATGAACAAAACACACTTGACATCTTACAAGGTATTCCTGATGATTCTCTAGTGAAACAAGGGGCAGCACGTTTCCACGAAACAGATAAAAATCTAAATTTCCCCACGAAAACCAAATCACCTGTTCGTCCGTCAGCGGATCATCCGCTCACAAACTCTGTGAGAATCCATCCATCTGTTTTTGAGATCTCCTGCAGATGAACCACGGCCAAACACGTCCTTTCTGAACAGAGGTCAAGATAAGCTACAAGAGGCACAGGCCTTTATAGAAAACTGAGTTTTATTTCTGTGTGACAGGAACACGGAGACGATGCCCATCGCATCTCTCCTAGTCCAGTGGTCCACGTCAGGGGTCTGTGTGAGGCGGTGGTGGAGGCCGACCTAGTGGATGCTTTGGAGAAGTTCGGACCCATATGGTGAGTCAACAACCCCTGTCTTGTAGAATTAGATGTAAAAGAACGGTTGTGTCGTAAAGCTTTAATCCGTGATTCCCCCCCCCTTAATAACTGTTTATTGTCTCCATGTGTATGATGGAGTCAGGGTCCATAATCCTACCAGGCATCTTCACCATGGCTGGAGACACGCTCCAGTCTCTGTATACTGCTGTTGAAATGTTTTGAATGGGTAGAACGAACACTGGTGTAGGGGCAAACACGTACCAGTTGGAAACAACTCCAGCAAGAGAAAAGACTGAAACATGATGTTGTTTGCTCCTAAATGAAGGTTGAAATGGGATGTTGGAGTAGTGCAGCAGACTAATACTTTCACAGCCCAGCACTGAGGTTGTCGGTTTGAGTCCCAGCATTGCGGCGATTCAGCTAGGTGTTATGGGGAACATAAATGGAGGCGTTTGACACTGGCCCTGCCCCCTCTTTACTAGCCCCACCCATGCTTTTTACTGGCCCCGCCCCTCATTACTAGACCCCCCCACCTCTCTTCTCACCTCACCAAGTTAGGCAGGTACCAGCTGATCCTATGGGGTCCATCCCCATGAGTTCTGTTCACTTTTGACTTTAGACAGATTGTATTTGTGATAATTTAGAAGTCGACATTATGAAAAGTGCCATCACACTGTTAGATTCACCTGAACCAACTGTTCTCTGGTGTGTGAGGTGGTTTGTGTGGGTGGATGGGATGGGTGAGAGAGAAAAAGAGGGGGAGAGAGAGAGAGAGAGATTGGTTAATGTATAGCATGTGCTACTACTGCTACCACTACTACTTCATTTTGTATTACTGTGATATGATTACTATATACAAATGTGGTAATACTACTTCGTATAGTACTAATATGGTATTGTTATTGTATAGGAAATGTACTACTACAACTACTTCATATAATACTACTATGATATGATTACTATGTAGAAAAGGTGCCACTACTACTTCATGTAGTTCTACTATGATATGATTACTGTGTTGCTCTGTGATGCCAGTTGGTAACATCTGTATTCGTGGTGATGCTAACCGTCTTATCAGAGGAATATTTGGAGGAAGGCTGTTTAGTTTAATCTTTATCAGCAGTTCAACTGCCTCCTATTTCGTCCAGCTGACACACTCCCACATTCAGCTTAAAGGTCAACAAACAGTCAAGGTTAGATAGACTGAGGCCCCATCTGAGATTTACAAAATGCCAGAATCTGGGAAAAATGTTGGGATGAGCTCCAGGTGTCAAACCATGGCCTACAGTTTGTTTTCCCTTTGGGAAGAGCTCCGTCTACTCTGGACAACACTCGAGTCCACAGCAACCATGGAGAGAAGTGAGGCCGCTTAGTCTATAAACTAGCTATAAACCTATATATAACTATATATAAAGCTATAGAAAATCAAACCAAAACTATGTAAAAAAAAGACTATCAAATTAGAATTGTTAAAAAGTACGTAACTTTCGTCTGTCTCTCTTGATAACTGTATCCACTGTCTCTCTTTCAATATGTCTGTCACTCAAATACCCTTCTCCCTAACAGAAGGATTTGAACATATTTTATAGGTAGTAGAGGGTGGAAGGGCATAGGTGGGGGGTTGTGACTCGCATCACATTACATAGCCAAGCCTATGACAATCCATGGTTGTAATAACAGTTATAACCATAGAAGCAGCACTTAGCTGAAATTCACTGCTTTGCATAAAGATTGTATAGATTGTGCTAAAATGTCAAGATAAGCACCAGGGTCGATGTCTCTGACTTGGATGTGTCCAAGTACACCCAGTATTCAGTGTACGTAAACTCTACTACTACTACTACTACTACTACTACTACTACTTACAGCTGCTCCCGTTAGGGGTTGTCACAGGAGATCATCTGTTTCCATCTCTTCCTGTCCTCTACATCTTCCTCTGTCACACCAGCCACCTGCATGTCCTCCCTCACCACACCCATAAACCTCCTCTTTGGTCTTCCTCTTTTCCTCTTCCCTGGCAGCTCCATATCAGCATCCTTCTCCCAATATACCCAGCATCTCTCCTCCACACATGTCCAAACCATCTCAATCTTGCATCTCTTGCTTTGTCTCCAAACTGTCCAACCTGAGCAGTCCCTCTAATATACTCGTTCCTAATCCTGTCCTTCTTCGTCACTCCCAATGAAAAGCTTAACATCTTCAACTCTGCCACCTCCAGCTCCGCCTCCTGTCTTTTCGTCAGTGCCACTGTCTCCAAACTATACAACATAGCTGGTCTCACAACCATCTTGTAAACCTTCCCTTTAACTCTTGCTGGTACCCTTCTGTCGAAAATCACTCCTGACACTCTTCTCCACCCACTCCACCCTGCCTGCACTCTCTTCTTCACCTCTCTTCCACACTCCCCGTTACTTTGAGCATTTGACCCCAAGTATTTAAACTCATCCACCTTCGTCACCTCTACTCCTTGCATCCTCACCATTCTGCTGCCCTCCCTGTCGTTCATGCATAATTATTCCATCTTGCTCCTACTGATTTTCATTCCTCTTCTCTGCAGTGCATACCTCCACTGCTCCAGGCTCTCCTAAACCTGCTCCCTACTCTCAGTACAGATCACAATATCCGTGAAAATCATAGTCCATGGAGACTCCTGCCTGATCTCGTCCGTCAACCTGTCTATCACCACTGCAAACAAGAAAGGGCTCAGAACTGATCCGTGATATAATCCCACCTCAACCTTGAACCCATCCATCATTCCTACCGCACACCTCACCACTGTCACACTGCCCTCATACATATCCTGCACCACTCCCACATACTTCTCTGCCACTCCCGACTTCCAGCTACAATACCACACCTCCTCTCTCAGCACCCTGTCATATGCTTTCTTTAAAAACACGATGTAACTCATTCTGACCTTCCCTATACTTCTCCATCAACATTGTCAAAGCAAACACCACATCTGTAGTGCTCTTTCGTGGCATTCAAACCTGGATTATTGAATGTACATCAAGATATCTTTTGTGGCGTGAAACCATACTGCTGCTTGCTAATCATCACCTCTCCTCTTAATTTAGCTTCCACTAGTCTTTTATTTTTATTTTTTCCCCTTTTTTCTCCCTAATTGTATCCAGCGAATTACTCCACTCTTCTGAGCCATCCCAGTTGCTGCTCCACCCCCTCTAATCCGGGGAGGGCTGCAGAGTACCATATGCCTACTTCGATACATGTGGAGTCCCCAGTCTCTTCTTTTCACCTGACAGGAGGAGTTTTGCCAGGGGGACATAGCATGTGGGAGGATCACGCTATTCCCCCCAGTTCCCCCTCCCCCCTGAACAGGCGCCCTGACTGACAAGAGGAGGCGCTAGTGCAGCGACCAGGACACAGACCCACATCCGGCTCCCCACCCACAGACACAGCGAATCGTGTTTGTGGGGACGCCCGACCAAGCCGGGGTTAACGCGGGGATTCGAACCGGCGATCCCCGTGTTGGTAGGCAATGGAATAGACTGCTACACTACCCGGATGCCCCAGTTTCCACTACTCTTTACCATATCTTCATGCTGTGACTGATCAACTGTAGTAGCACATCACCCTTATGCTAGAAAATCGATACCAGCATGCTTCTTCTCCACTCCTCGGGCATCCTCACACTTTCCAAGATTGTGTTAAACAATCTAGTGAAATACTCCACTGCCATCTCTCCTTAACTTCTCCATGCCTCCACAGGTATGTTGTCTAGACCAACTGCCTTTCCACTCTTCATCCTCTTCATAGCTGCCCTCCCTTCCTCCTTGCTAATCCATTACACTTCCTGATTCACAATCCCCCTTCTCTTTCTCTCATTTTATTTATTCATCAGCCCCTCAAAGTACTCCTTCCACCTTCTCAACACATTCTCCTCGCTTGTCAGCACATTTCCATCTCTGTCCTTCATCGCCCTAATCTGCTGCACATCCTTCCCAGCTCGGCCCCTCTGTCTAGCCAATCGGTACAAGTCCTTATCTCCTTCCTTAGTGTTCAACCTCTCATACAACTCACCATATGCCTTTCCTTTGCTTTCGCCACCTCTCGCTTCACTTTACGCCACATCTCCTCGTACTCCTGTCTACTTTCTTCATCTCTCTGACTAGCCCATTTCTTCTTTGCGAACCACTACCTCAGTATACTTTGCTGTACTTGCCCATTCCACCACCAAGTCTCCTTGTCTTCCTTCCTCTGTCCAGATGACATACCAAGTACCTGCCTAGCTGTCTCCCTCACTATTTCTGCAGCGGTTGCCCAGCCATCTGGCAACTCTTCACTACCATCTAGTGTCTGCCTTCACTCTTCCCTGAACTCTACACTGCATTCTTCCTTCAACTTCAACCATTTGATCCTTGGCTCTTGCTTCACTCTCTTACTCGTGATCTCCAAAGTCATCCTACACACCATCATCTGATGCTGTCTTGCTTCGTTTCCCCTGTCACCACCTTGCAGTCTTCAATCCTTTTGAGATTATGCCTCCTGCATAAGATATAGTCCACCTGTGTGCACCTTCCTCCACTCTTATACGTCACCATGTTTTATGTCCTCTTCTTGAAATATGTATTCACCACAGCCATTCCAACCTTTTCACAAAATCCACTACCATCTGTCCTTCCACATTCCTCTCCTTGACACCATACCTACCCATCACCTCCTCATTACTTCTGTTCCTTTCACCAACATGTCCATTGAAGTCCACTCCAATCACTTGGGTACATTCTCTACCACTTCATCCAACTCACTCCAGAATTCTTCTTTCTCGTCCATCTCACACCCAACTTAAGGGGCATATGTACTGATAACATTCATCGTCACAGCTTTGATTTCCGGCTTCATACTCATCACTCTGTCTGACACTCTCTTCGCCTCCAACACACTCTTGACATACTACTCTGCCTTCAGAATGACCCTTATCCTATTTCTCCTCCTATCCGCACCACGATAGAAGAGTTTGAAACCAACTCTGATGCTCCTGGCCCTACTCCTCTTCCACCTGTTGTCTTGCACACACAGTATATCTACCTTCTTTCTCTCCATCATTTCAGCCAGCTCTCTCCCTTTACCAGTCATAGTGCCAACATTCAAAGTTTCGACTCTCACCTCCACACTCCTACCTTTCCTCCTCCCCCACTCCCTCTGGACATGCCTTCCCCCTCTCCTTCTTCTCTCAGTGTGCATATATTGATGAGCCAAAACATTATGACCATTTACAGGTGAACCGAATAATGATGATCATCTCCAAACAATGGCACATGTCAAGGTCTGGGTAGATTAGATAGTGAGCGAACAATCAGTTCTCATTGTCAACGTGTTGGATACTGGAGAAATGGGCTGGAGTAAAGACCTGAGCAACTTTGACAAGGGCCAAATTGTTATGGCCAGACAACTGGGTCAGAGCATCTCTGAAACGGCAAGGTTTGTGTGGTGCTCCCAGTTAGCAGTGGTGAGTACCTACTGACAGTGATCTAAGGAAGGACAAACCACAAACTGGCGACAGAGTGTTGAGCGTCCAAGGCTCATCGATGTGTGAGGGTAATGAAGGCTATCCCATCTGGTCCGAACCAACAGTAGGTCTAATTTCAATGAGAGTTATGAGAGGAATGTGTCACAACACAGTGCATCGCACCCTGTTGCGTATGATGCTACATAGCCACAGACCATTCAGAGTGCCCATGATAACCCCTGTCCACCGGTGAAAGCCCCTACAATGGGCCCTTGAACGTCAGAACCAGACCTTGGAGCATTATGGCAAGACGAAAAGCCGGTGTAGAGTGTGATGCTCTGGGCAATGTTCTGCTGGGAAACCCTGGGTCTGGCCATGCATGTGGCCATCAATTTGACACGTGCCACCTACCTAAACATCGTTTCAGACCAGGTACACCCTTTCATGGCAATGGTATTCCCTGACGGCAGTGGCCTCTTTCAGCAGGATAATGCGCCCTGCCACACTGCGCACATTGTTCAGGAATGGTTTGAGGAACATGATGAAGTGTTCAAGTTGTTCCCCTGGCCTCCAAATTCTCCAGATCTCAATCCGATTGAGCATCTGGGGGACATGCTGGTAAAAAAAAAAAAAAAAAAAAAAGTCCACAGTGGCTGCACCTTGCAACTCACAAGACATGAAGGATCTGCTGCTAATGTTTTGGTGCCAGATATCAGAGGACACCTTCAGGGGTCTTGTTGAGACCGTGCCTCGTGGGTCAGAGCAGTTTTTGGTGGCATGAGGGGGAGCAACAGCATATTAAGTTGTTTTACTGTTGTGTTGACCTTTACTAAAAACCTCTCAGATATACACAAATACAGATGTACAGAGACAGGTTAATTATTTGAAAGCGTGTGTTGTTGACTGATATGACCACTCCTGATTCTGCCTGCCAACCAACACTTTCATATCAGCTCATATGATAAGAGAGAAACACTGAGAAGTTTATTAAAACATGTAAGCGTCATATGGTGTGCAGTATCTCCTGTGTTTACTCGTGTGTGTGTGTGTGTGTGTGTGTGTGTGTGTGTGTGTGTGCTGAAGCTATGTGATGATGATGCCATTTAAGCGTCAGGCCCTGGTGGAGTTCTCGGGTGTGGAGAGCGCTGACCGCTGTGTGTCCTGTGGAGCCAAAGAGCCGGTCTACATAGCAGGTGTGTTTAGGACTGAACAATAATTCATTATTATCATTTATCATCTTTCAGTGGTCTTGTATGGGGATGAAATTCAGATATTGTCATATCATGATACACAATGTTGTCTAAATGAATGGTTAAAAAGCTATGAGCTAACATATCTCACAAAATGAGGTGTGAAATATCTGAAGGAGTATTATCTAAAACTGGTTTTGGCTTGATATTATACTTAACATTACCAAACAGTTCAATATGATGAACCTCAGCTGGATTCTTAAACATGGTATTTTTACATATGTAATTAGATATGTGACATGTATTGATAATGTTTAAAATTCCCCATGAATATCTTTATACTAAATTACTACATATTGCTTTTTTAACTAGATTGTTTAACACAATCTTGGAAAGTGAGAGGATGTCTGAGGAGTGGAGAAGAAGTATACTGGTACCGACTTTCAAGAGTAAGGGCGTTGTGCAGAACTGTAGTAACTACAGAAGTATAAAGTTGATCAGCCACAGCATGAAGATATGGGAAAGAGTAATAGAAGCTAGGTTAAGAGGAGAGGTGATGATTAGCGAGCAGCAGTATGGCTTCATGCCATGAAAGAGCACCACAGATGCTTTGAGAATGTTGACTGAGAAGTATAGAGAAGGTCAGAGGCAGTTAAATTGTGTCTTTGTAGATTTAGAGAAAGCATATAACAGAGTGCTGAGGGAGGAGGTGTGGTATTGTATGAGGAAGTCAGGAGTGGCAGAGAAGTATGTAGGAGTGGTGCAGGATATGTATAAGGGAAGTGTGAAAGTGGTGAGTTGTGCAGTTGGAATGGCAGATGGGTTCAAGGTGGAGGAGGGATTACATCAAGGATCGACTCTGAGCCCTGTCTTGTTTGCAGTGGTGATGGGCAGGTTGATGGACGAGATCAGGCAGGGGTCTCTGTGGACTATGATATTCATGGATGACATTGTGATCTGTAGTGAGAGTAGGGAGCAGGTTGAGGAGAGCCTGGAGAGGTGGAGGTATGCACTGGAGAGAAGAGGAATGAAAGTCAGTAGGAGCAAGATGGAATACCTATGCGTGAATGAGAGGGAGGACAGCGGAATATTGAGAATACAAGGAGTAGAGGTGACGAAGATGGGTGAGTTTAATACTTGGGGTCAACTATTCAAAGTAATGGGGAGTGCGGAACAGGTGAGTGCAGAAGAGAGTGCAGGCAGGGTGGAGTGGGTGGAGAAGAGTGTCAGGAGTGATTTGTGACAGGAGGGTACCAGCAAGAGTTAAAGGGAAGGTTTACAGGATGGTTGTGAGACCAGCTATGTTATATGGTTTTGAGACGGTGGCACTGACGAAAAGGCAGGAGGCAGAGCTGGAGGTGGCAGAGTTGAAGATGTTAAGCTTTTCATTGAGAGTGACGAAGAAGGACAGGATTAGGAACGAGTATATTAGAGGGACTGCTCAGGTTGGACGGTTTGGAGACAAAGTAAGAGAGGCAAGATTGAGATGGCTTGGACATGTGTGGAGGAGAGATGCTGGATATATTGGGATGCTGAAGATGGAGCTGCCAGGGGGGATGAAAACCAAAGAGGAGGTTTATGGGTGTGGTGAGAGGGGACATGCAGGTGGCTGGTGTGACAGAAGAAGATGCAGAGGACAGGAAGAGATGGAAACAGATGATCCGCTGTGGCGACACCTAACAGGAGCGGCCGAAGGAAGAACAAAAAGATTCCATATTGCTCCGCACTGTTTTAGACTCTTAAAGAAGATAAAATCATCATTAGATTTATTCATCGACAAGTTTATACACAATTAAAAAAAAAGAGGTGCTCTTAATTATCAAACAAAGTAGTTGTATGATTTGTGTGAGAATAAAGGTTGGATCTTATCCATCTGTCTGTCTGTCTGATTGATCTATTTATTCATCCAACTGTCCATCCTCCCATCCAGGACAGCAGGCCTATTTTAACTACTCCACGTCAAAGCGAATCACCAGGCCGACCAATTCAGAAAACCCCAACAGCGGAAACAAAGTCCTCCTGCTGTCTATCCAGAACCCTCTGTACCCCATAACCACGGTGAGAACACACACACACACACACACACACACACACACACACACACACACACACACACACACACACACACACACACACACACACACACACACACACACACACACATACTCGCAAAACGATACTTGTGGGGCCCCCTCATTGAATAATACATTCATTTCCAAGCCCTTAACCCTAACCATAACCGTGCAAACTACATGCCTAACCCTAACCCTTACCCTAACCTTAACCTAACCCTAATTCTAACGTTAATGCTAAAACCAAATCCTAACCCTAAAATACACCCTTTTACTTGTGGGGCCCCATAAAATGGCCCCACAAGTTAGGTGGTTTCTGGTTTCTCTATACTAATGGGGACATTTGGTCCTCATTAGGATAGAAAAACATGGTCTCGCACACACACACACACACACACACACACACACATAATGTATAATATGTTTGACAGTTGGGATTTTAATGGGTTATAGGATTATATATTGTAATTTGGTAATACTTTAAATCACAGGCCATTCATTACACAGAAATAAAACACAGGTAAAATAGCTGTAGCTGACGTATGGTGAGTGATGAGAAGGAGTAGATGTGATTTTCAGGATTTTAACAAGATAATTGAACTTATTTTGCTGAAAAGCACATCAGACAATTTATTGTAAGAAGCAGGTCATTTTATATGTTTTAAAACGTGACTGGAGGGGGACTTTAAGTAACTGGTTCATCTGCTCCTATTTGAAGCTGTCACCAGAAGATGCAGGTTGTATTTCTGGTGTGTGTTTTGTTCTTCAGGACGTTCTCTACACGGTGTGCAATCCCATTGGCAGTGTGCTGCGCATTGTCATCTTCAAACGCAATGGAATCCAGGCCATGGTGGAGTATCCGCACTGCCTCTGCTGTGTGTGTGTGTGTGTGTGTGTGTGTGTGTGTGTGTGTGTGTGTGTGTGTGTGTGTGTGTGTGTGTGTGTGTGTGTGCGCGTGTGTGTGTGTGCGTGTGTGTGTGTGTGCGCGTGTGTGTGTGTATATACAGTTCTGTTGTTGCAGCTCTGTTGTTCTGTCTTCCACTTAACCACAACATGATCCAGGTTCGAATCGGTCCAGTGTGCTCAGAAAGCCAAAGCCACTCTGAACGGCGCTGACATCTACGCCGGCTGCTGCACGCTCAAGATCGAATACGCACGAGTAAGACACACAAGCAACATTTATACACCTCCTCTGATCTATTACACACAGCCTCAGCCTGACCTTTGTCCCCCAGTAGCTGAGGTTTATCTGATCATATGAGAACATTGTCAAATGTGATTTACAACATATTGTAATTACAAATCAAAACTGAACTTTAAAAATTATCATATATCAATCAATCAATCAATCAATCAGATTTTATTTGTATAGCACTTTTCATACAAACAAATGTAACACAAAGTGCTTCACACAATAAAACAATGAAATCAATAAAATCCCCCCCCCCTACAAAAAATAAATAAAAGTGCAGGCAAATTCTAGAAAAGTACAAACAAGTTTAAAACTGAGTTAGTGAAATAAATAAGTAAAAGTGCCCTAAACACTAATTAATTAAAAGTAACAACAGAGCAAAATGTTAAAAATAGCAAAATATATAAAACACAGACACACACTATGACTTTAGCTGTAGGCTGTTTTAAAAAGTAAGGTTTTTAACCTGCTTTTAAACGTGTCCAGTGTGGGGGCCTCTCTCAGGTCCTCAGGCAGGGCGTTCCATCTACTTGGGGCGTAAACAGAAATGCAGCTACTCCTGCTCAAGACCTAGCACGAGGGATGGTTAAAAGACCACTTCCATTGGACCTGAGAGTTCTTGCTGGTTTATAAGGAATTAACATGTCTTTTATATAGTGTGGTGCAAGGCCATTTAGCGCTTTGTATACAATTAAAAGAATTTTAAAATCAATTCTAGTTTTAACGGGGAGCCAATGCAGATATGTAAGAACAGGTGTAATGTGCTCATACTTTTTAGTTCTGGTGAGAACACGTGCTGCCGCATTTTGAATTAATTGTAGTTGGTGCACAACTGATTTTGGGAGGCCGGTGAATAGTCCATTGCAGTAGTCTAGTCTACTTGTTATAAAAGAATGGATTAATTTCTCACAGTCTGATATTGATAGAAAGCCCCTTAGTTTTGAAATGTTTTTAAGATGGTAGAAGGCTGATCTTGTGAGATGATTGTATATATATATATTACCCATCCATCCATCCATCCATCCATCCATCCATCCATCCATCCGAACCGCTTATCCTGCTCTCAGGGTCGCGGGGATGCTGGAGCCTATTCCAGCAGTCACTGAGCGGCATGTGGGGAGACACCCGGACAGGCCTTCAGGCCATCACACAGGGCTGACACACACACATACACACACACACATATATATATATATATGTGTGTGTGTGTGTGTGTGTAAATTATTATATATATAAATTAGATATATAATTTTTTTTGGTCCTCTTGTTTTACGTCTCCAATTTAGGGTGCAGTTGGGTGGGTTGAGGGTGGGTTATAGGTTGGTGGGTTTGGTTTTCATGGGGTAAAACTCAAAGGTGCGTTTACACTTTATTCTGTCTGTCTTATAAACCCGTGCAAAAATGCAATAAAAAGATTTTTTTAAAATCAAAATTGGAATGTGTTTTTGCAAATACCATCGGGGTTGTGGTTTAGCTGCATTTTGCCGTAGATCATGATGCTATTCACCGTAACACATGACCCAATTGTTGTATCTCTTCCTTCCATATCACAGTTGTACAAAGACACCCAGAAACATAATTTAAAGTAAATCTTTTAAAGAGAGTCTATGTAATCTTTAAAGAAAAAATAGCACTTTCTTTCTCATACAAATAAAAATTTGAATAATCAGCAGTAAATCCCAACTATCCTCCATTCAATAGACTCAGGGGTTTTGCCGCTAGTCTCGATCTGGTAGACCAGTAGCGGGAAATTCACGCTGACGCGCACAGGAAGTGATGTCAACACGCAAGAGGAAGTGTAGCTACGTTAAAAAAACGTTGTGGAACACAGGACGGAAGCTAAAATTCAGCTGTTGCGGACTCTTCAGCTGTTAAGAAGAGTTGGATCAGCGGAACAGATAAGACGAGGAGAGCCGTCGCAAAATGGAAAGAAGTAAAGGAACGGCAGGATGTCCGCTATTACTGTGTCGGTTTACCTAATGCTGACATCTCTAACTAGACAAAGCAGAATTTGAAGAGAATCTTGGGAAATGACGGAAATGAAGGGCTCTTGTAGCCACAGCAGTTCAGCAAAAGTTACATGAACCTGCTCTAAATTTTGGTCGGCCGACGCCGAACTTCCCCATCCTCTCTACCTTCTATCCTGCAGGAGGCGCTGCCTCGTACAGTTGGGTGTGTCTCATGTGTCATGGCAAACTTTGCAGCTGCAGGAGTTCTTGATACTTATTACTCATTTGATGTAATTGTTTTCTTCTCTAACAGCCGACCAAACTAAATGTGATTAGGAATGACAATGAGAGCTGGGACTACACAAAGCCCTACCTGGTTCGACGAGGTAAGACCAACACATACACAATCCCTCTCTCTCTCTCTCTAGCTGAATATATTTTTTCTTTCATGCACCCAAACATGAATCGACTGAGTTAATCACGTAGGTCATTTCTGTCGTAGGATTTCGAGTCTGGACTTGGTGACACGCTGTTTCTGCATGTGAATATTTAATTCTAATACTTAAAGGTGAACTGCAGTTTTACGTGTAAACAAACATGGGTCAGTTTTCATTCTTCAAACCTTCAAAAATGTTTGGAAAATCGTAATGTTTGATATTTGGAAGGCTCCAATGTTTATATCCGGACTTAAGTCTAGCGGCTTGGAGAGGAAGGTAGCATGTTTGTTTTGGTCCACTTTGCTCAGTAGCGCTGCTAGTGGCCACAACCTCCACAGTCTGTATTTAAAGTGATACTGACATCAAAATCTGAAGATTCCTATTGATAGGCTATGTTCTGAGTTGTAATGTGACCACGGATATATTCGGTGGCCAAAACAGCATGTCTGCGGCCACTCGAGAGACATCTGTGATTGACTGTAGATGGTGTCCAATGACAAATTGTGCCGGTAGATACGTAGACACCAGTCACTTTGCATATAGGGTGTGTCTGTACTACGTATGAGAGCTGTGGATAACTGGATCCATGTCAAACGTCACCTTGCTACCGCTCATGTTTGAAACCCTAATATAAAAACTTTATATCCACGTGCCTGTGTTATTGTTGTTTGTAACAGATTTTGAGTTATGAAGTCAAAATACTCACTGAATTGTGATATTAATCGATATTAATCATGTCGGTGGACATGAGCGGGTAGCGCGATGATGTTTGACATGGATCCAGGAAGACCGTAGCCAATACCTTTGAATGCATAAAACCACGCCTATTTTCGGTTATGATTCAAATTCCCAGTGTTAAAAAACGTGTTCAGAAAGGGCACGTCCGTTTCTCTTTACGTAAGATAATGGCGCCATTTTAACAAATTTTGCGATGAATCCTGCTTCTTTTTACATTCATTTACATGATCGCTTTTGGGAACTCCAACTCCTCTCTTGGAAGGTAGGACTCATCATTTATTCTGGCGAGTGAAGGGCCAGTTTTCCAGAGCAACACTGACACTGTCTGTGTTTCACAAAAAAGTTTACCGAGGCTTTTGTGATAGAGTGTTCAGACCTATAGGACTGTAGCCTTAATCCACCTCATCCGTAAAGGTGACCCATTACGTCTAAAACAGTCTGGACCGCAAACCTGCAGTCAACCACGCCTCCGTCACAACGAAACTCCTCTCACCCACCGCCTCTCCTTCTCTAATCAAATCACTTTCACACCCACCAGTCACTGCCACTCACAGGCCTGCCTCTGGCTTGTATGGGTGGAGAGAGAGAAAATAGAGGTACAGTGAAAAAGGGATGGACGTCAGGCTGACTCTGCACGGCATCATTCTTCCATCTTCACTTCCTCCAACCCAAAGAGAGAGAAAGAGAGAGAGAGATCGCTCTTATCCTGACCAGCATACAACCGCTGCTTCAACATGCCGAGGATGCAACGTCTCTTTTCTGACGGCTCAAATTGACTCTCCCTCTATCTATTTAGACCTTCTGCCCAGAGATCACTCCATCTCGTCTGTAGGGATTTTCAGCTCTGTCTGGAGGACTGGCCTGCTTTCTGTTCGCCGTCTTCTTTTTTCTCTGCCCTGTTACATGATTGCACGGTAAGGTCCCGGTCACACCAGTGATATTTCACACCGAAATCGATTTATTTGAATGGAATCGTCGTGATCAGGGGATTCACTTTCGGGAGCAAAGTAAATTCACATGATGTCTTCACAGAGAGATCGGCTTTGGTGAACTTTGACCCACAAATTTGTGCTGTCGGCCAATAGCAAAACTGCTTTGACAGTCCAAATGGAGGAAACTACCATTTTTATCATTATTATATCATCCAGTTTTATACAATTGTGTCCTACCAGAATATAAACTGTGACACCAAACATACTGAGCAAGTCAGCAGTCAAGCAGGTGTAGATGGTTTAACTATGTTTCATTTATTTAATCGTGTTTAGTGTTTTTGGTTGCCAAGCTTCTGGCAAATAAGGATCTGCAAATAAATTTGGCTCATGTAATGTCTGGTGTGACCGAGGCTGAAGGCACGTGCACAGATCCAGAAGGCGCTAAAGACACTCACACACAGTTCCCTGGGTCGAAATAACCCATTTTGAACAGTAACTATCAAGCATAAATATTGTTCATATTATCGATAATTGAGATGAGGATAAAGCATAATGGGGATTTTAAAATACATTTTACATTAGTATTGCTATCAATTCCAAAGGTGGCCTGGGTCAGTGTGAACAGAATGAGAGTTAAAATGGATTCAGTGGTATTTTCTGAGCATACGGGCGTATAGGGTTTTATTTGCTATCTTTTTAAATAGGGAATCTTGACAAAAAAGTTTTGTTCTGAAGACCCCCCACAACACACACACATACAGAGCGCATACCAGAGTATCTGTGCACGGTCCTGTGCATGCTAGCTTACTGCAGATGTCACATTGCTCGATTTTTATACTGTATTATTGTACGTGGGAAATTTTGGAAAATTCCCAATTTTTTTTCCGTCATAATATCAGGGTTGGATCCAGTTCATTCTTCAATTAGACCAGCAAAGGAAATAATTAAGATGAAGCTGCAAATTTTCCTGCATTTGACACTTTAATTTAAAGCTGGAATCTGTGATTTCATCTGCTCCATCTCCGA
Source organism: Lampris incognitus (assembly GCF_029633865.1). NCBI lineage: Eukaryota > Metazoa > Chordata > Actinopteri > Lampriformes > Lampridae > Lampris > Lampris incognitus. Next base: position 15,371,016 of record NC_079223.1, read on the forward strand.
CAGAGAGGACTACAAACAAGGTGTAGCAGCCGTTGTGGCTGGTGTGCCGTCAGCTCAGCAGTAAACAGTTCCCACCCATGTAAAAATGGATGCTGGGACCAAAGCTAACAGACAGTCTAATGTAGTACAAACTATATGGGAACACTGTTGTGCAGTCATGTTGATTGTCATGGACACGTCAGCATCACGTCTCAGCCTTTTCCAACACATACGTGTTTGCCGCTGCACCAGTGTTCGTCCTACCAGGTCAAAACATTTCAACAGCGGTACACGGAGACTGGAGAGTCTCCAACCATGGTGCAGATGACTGGTAGTGTTATGGAGCCTGACTCCATCAAACACAAGGAGAACATAGACATTTACCGATGGAGAAAATCATGGATTGCAGCTTTAATTATTCATCTCTTTTTAAATACTAAATACTGATAAATGAAAATGAGGCTTAAACTTTCCAGTATTTACCATTTTTCTACATGTCAATTTTTATTTGTAAAATGAGTGATTAGCAAGTGAATTGACTCCAACCTATATGTGGGTGGTTAATTTGCCAACTAAAAATGTTTGTTGACTTGTGATGCATGTTTACAATGGAGGCACGTTTAGAAGACAGATAGATAGATAGATAGATAGATAGATAGATAGATAGATAGTAACAAAACAAACTTGTTTATATGGAAAAGTTCAAGATAACCAGTTTGACAAACCTCCTGTTGAAAAACACAAGATTGGAGAACATGATTGCATTAGACTGGGTCTTTAAAAGATGATATTTCATCTTAGAAGTGAGGTTTGTGCCTCTATTGTACAAACTGAACACAGAACATCTGCAGTCTGCTGCACATAGACCCCATGCTTTAACCTCCAACGGGAAACACACTTTCATTGACTGTATGACAACGATGATGATGATGATGATGTAATACAGGTTGATGTTCTTTCGTGCTGAGGGAGAAAAGAGAAAGAGGAGCGAAGCTTTCTGAGTTCCTCAGGTTAACAGGTACTTTCTTTTCATTTCTGTATTAAAATGCTTTTCCCTTATTGCCCTTCACTGTCTCTTCTAAATAGAACTGAATAAAATCTATTTTTTCTCCTGCTGATTTTTTTTTTTTTTGAAAATATTTTTGAAAATAAGAACAAGAAAAAAAGGTTTGTTTTTTTTAAGATCCGTTTTGCAGAGACTGGTGCTGACATGGTAGATTAAGTCAATCAGTTGATTGACTGGAAATGAATGATTTATAAAGTGTCAATTCTAAATTTGGAAATTGATTAATCCAAACATTTATAGAAAAATGAAAAGATTCGTTTGCCTTTCTTCAGTTCATATTATGAAATGAATCCTTTGGGTGTTTATTTGTTTGCTTTTCAGATGATGTAAACAGTTTTAGGACGTCACTTTGGGCCCTGGGAAGTAAAGATGAGCATTGATCAGTATTTTTGACATTGTACAGACTAAATGTTTGATGAGTTAGTTGAGGAAATAATCAATTGATTGATTAATTGATAATGAAAATATATATGCCTTCATCAGGGAATGGGGTTTGGTGTTGGTGTGTTATTCATAAACTGTTGGTACACTGACATCTGAATTTCAAAAGCGAAGTGACAGAATGTGACTCATTCATGTCACCATGTCCCTGGGTTAAAAACAGAAGTGGAAATGTGCACAAAGAAACATGTCTCAATCAGGTTCAACTACAGGAAAAACATTGAGTCATCAGATGCCAGACTGTTTCATCACTCTAGCGTTTCCACCGACAATGTCTTCATGTTTACAAAATGCTGGTTATATATTTATGGTCATGCAGAAAATTACATTTACATTTCCAGTGTCCTCTCATTACATTGTCTTAAAAGACAGCAGTCATGGTTTTCAACATTATCTAAATATACAGTGCTGTGAAAAAGTATTTGCCCCCTTCCTGATTTCCTCAGCTTCCTGACGAAAAGACAGGCGGCGGGGCTGACGATGCTAAGATTTTCACTGGGAGTGATGAAGAAGGACAGGATTAGGTACAAGTGTATTAGAGGGACAGCTCAGGTTGGACGGTTTGGAGACAAAGCGAGAGACAAGATTGAGATGGTTTGGACATCTGCAGAGGAGAGATGCTGGGTATATTGGGGGAAGGGTGCTGAATATGGAGCTGCCAGGCAAGAGGAAAAGAGGAAGGCCAAAGAGGAGGTTTAAGGACGTGATGAGGGAGGACATGCATGTGGCTGGTTTGACAGAGGAAGATGCAGAGGACAGGAAGAGATGGAAACGGATGATCTGCTGTGGCGACCCCTAATGGGAGCAGCTGAATGTAGTGACAGATTTCATTATATATTATAGATAGACATTATATATTTCATTTTAGATTACATGGATTTCATTATAGATTATAGACATTATAGATAATAGACGTTACAATTACAATTTCATTTAGTAGATGCAACGTACATCTGAGAGCTGATACGACACAAGGATCTAGGCAGGAGAGAACAACACGAGTTAGTGCCATAAAGCTAAGTTTGACGCTGATAAGATGTAGGTGCCAACAGGCGGTGCACAGAGGCAATGCATAGAAGCAGATTTTTTTTCTTCATTTTTTTTAATTGTTATTACTTCAGTCCATCAAGTACAGAGATGTTTGTGAATGAGCTGGGTCTGTAGTCTTTACTTAAAGATTGACAGGGACTCAGCCGGCTGAACAGAGTTTGGTAACTTCTTCCACCACTGTGTAACTACAGGAGAGAAGAGTCTAGCTGGTGATTTAGGGCTTTGTTGTGGTGGTAGTACTAGGCACCTTTCATTGGCGGAGTGTGGTGAGCGGGAGGGAGGGTAGACCTAAATGAGGGAGTTCAGGTAAGTGGGAGCTGTTTTAGTTGCCGTTTGTGTGTGTGAGTCCTGTGATAGTCTGGCAGCCTGTCCAGGGTGTCTCCCCGCCTGCCACCTAATGATTGCTGGGATAGGCTCCAGCATCCCCATGACCCTGAGAGCATGATAAGCAGTTTGGATAATGGATGGATCCCCCCTCCTTTTCTCCCCAATTGCATCTGGCCAATCACCCCACTTCCAAGTCGTCCTGGTTGCTGCTCCACCCCCTCTGCCGATCCAGGGAGGGCTGCAGACTACCACATTCCTCCCCCGATACATGTGGAGTTGCCAGCCGCTGCTTTTCACCTGACAGTGAGGAGCCTCGCCAGGGGGACGTAGCGCGTGAGAGGATCACGCTATTCCCCCCAGTTCCCCCTCCCCCCTGAACAGGCGCCCTGAACAACCAGAGGAGGTGCTAGAGCAGCGACCAGGACACACACCAACATCTGGCTTCTCATCCACAGACACAGCCAATTGTGTCTGTAGGGATGCCCAACCACGCCGGAGGTAACCTGGGAATTCGAGCCAGCGATCCTCGTGTTGGTAGGCAACAGAATAGACTGCTACACTACCCGGACGCCCTTTAGTTGCTGTTTTGTAAGCGAGTGTAAGGGTTTTGAATTTGATGCAAGCAGCGACTGGGAGCCAGTGGAGGGTTATGAACAGTAGGGTGACATGTGCTCTTTTGGGCTGGTTGAAGACCAGACGTGCCACTGCATTCTGGATCATCTGCAGAGATGTGAACGTCCATGCTGGGAGGCCTGCCAGTAAGGAGTTGGGTAAAACTGAGCAATGAGTAGCAGAGTCTTTTAAACCGATCCAGTATTGAGTAAGCTAGCATTAGCTGACTGCTGTGCATCAAACTAAAAAATATCGGAGTTTTCCTTTAACATTAGAACGACCGGGGTTTAACTCCTACCCGAAACGACCATGGGCGGTCAAATAGACGGCCAGTTTTTAAACTATATTCTGTCAAGATAAATACCCAATTGAGATATTAATGCATTGCATATGTTAGTATGTCTGTTAGGAAACGACTGACAACAAAAATAACATTTTAACAACTATAATACTATTTTTAAACAATTTAAACTTCAGAGAGACATGGTCGAACTTTAATAGCAAAATTTAAAAAGTGAAAATATTACCTGAAAACCAAAATGGAAAACACATAATGCTGATCTAACAGACGTAACAAGGCCTATAAAACGTGATATGTCAAACAAGAACTGAATGTTACGAAGGAAATGATGCAAACAACACATGACAACTCATTAAACTCATTTTAATGTTAACATATGCAGTTTTTGGGGCGTTCAGGGAGTGGCAGGTCTGTGTGTGTGTGCCCCCCCCCCATAAAGTTATTAAACTTTGAAAATAAACAGTTCCAAACAACGACTGGAACTTTAAAAACTACTAGAACGACCATGGCAGTCATTTTGACCGTTTTGGATTTTCAGTTCGTTTTTTTTTTCATCCCTCTTTACTTTCTCCTCAAGTTGTTCTTGCCGGGATTTACATAAGTAAAATCAACGATTCATGAAACAATGTCAACCAATGTAAATTGCTCTTAAGACACAGTATGTTGAATATCCCATTTTCATAAATCGAATGTGCCAACGAATCCTTATTTAGAGGAGTTAACTGGTAGAGCATATGTGTTGATGGCTTGGATTTTATTATCCCATTGAGCCGGCTCCTCAGGATCTGCCTCACTCTCTGGAGGTATTTGACTGTAGCTGACCTCCTTGCTGCCTTCGCGTGGTTTCTGTTGGTTGTGGAATACCCAGGTACTTGTAACTGTCCTGTATGTCTGTTATCTTGCCATCTGGTAATTCAACCCCTTCAGTGCTCACCACCTTTCCTCTTTTTGCCACGATTCAACCGCCCTTGTCCAGTCTGAATGATACCCCAGTGTCATAGCTGTAGATCCTGGTGAGGTGGATCAGCGAGTCAATGTCTTGCTCATTCCTGGTATGCAATTTGATGTCATCCATGTATAGGAGGTGGCTGATGGTAACTCCACTTCTGAACCTTTATCCATATCTACTTTTTGTGATGATCTGACTGAGGGGGTTCAGGCCTATGCAGAACAGTAGCGGGGATAGTGCAACACCTTGGTATATGCCGCATTTGATGGTTACCTGTGTGATTGTCTGAGTTGGCCTCTAGTGTTGTTTTCCACTGCTGCATTGAGTTCTTAATGATTATTAGTGCCCTGTTGGCTTTGTATAGTGCCAAGCACTCCAGTAACCAGGTGTGGGGCATTGACTCGTAGGCTTTCTTGTAATCAATCCAGGCTGTCCTCAGGTTGGTATCTTGGGTGACTGCTCTATCAACCAGTAGCTGATGCTTTAAACCTCTGGTGTTGTGCCCAGTTCCTTTCTGGGTTTAACTCATGTATTGACTCATGTGCCCATTCAGCTTAGCTGCTATGATACCTGACAGGATCTTCCATGTTGTGGAGAGGCAGGTTATTGGCTGGAAGTCTGAAGGTGTTGTTCCCTTGTGGGGATTCAACAGTCATCCTGGCTTTTGCTCTCTTGGACAGTGAATTTTTTTTTTCTTTGTGTCATGTTGGATATGTGTTCTTGTTTTTGTCTTTGTGTTGCACTGCTGTGGGCTGGGGGAAACGATATTCGTTTCATTTTATGTGCGCACGTGCATGGAATGAAATGGCAAATAAATATTCCTGATTCTTCATGATCAGAATTGTTCTCCCATGTGTTAGTGAGTCAGGGTGAGACCCTGATGTTAGCAGCTGGTTCATCTGTGTTGCCAAGTAAGTGATCATGTAGTGCCGTTAGCATCTTCAGCCAGCAGGCATGAATCATGCATGGTGCAGTCCAGCTCTTCATGTTTGAGACTCATTGTTGGCTGTCGGCCACTGTGATGATGACTGGTTCTCGTTCTGGGATATTGCTGTGGTCTGCTCTTAGGTTCTTTAGCCACTGGGCATTGATGTTGTGTAATATCTCCTTTTCCCATACATCCTTCCAGTATCGCTCGGTCTCTGCTCAGGGTGGGTCTGAAGTTTTTCCCTTGTTGCTCTGCAGTTGGGAGTACACTTTGGATGGTTCTTTGAGGAAACAGGCCATTTACTTTTTTGGGTTCTACTTCTCTAGTGTATCTCTTCAGCCTGGTGGCCAGAGCTGTGAGCCTTTGTTTGGCAGTTTCCAGGGTCTCCCTCTCTCTCTCTCGCTGTGTATTATTTATATATATATATATATATATATATATATATATATATATGTATGTCCACAGGATGTTGCAATGAATGAAACTGTAGAAAAAACAGCTCAACAATTCAGGCAGCTGATGAGTGCACTGAGCATGAAACAAGCTTGTTCTGCCATTTAACAACTTTGAGCTATTAAAAAAAAAAACCAACTTTCTTTTAACAAAGTTTTATTTTTTTATTAATAGCTCAAAGTTGTTAAATGGCAGAACAAGCTTGTTTCATGCTATAAGCAATCAGCAGCTGTCAATAAAGCTACTCGAGGAAAGGACATACAATTTACTGCCTCTTCACACACATCACATGCACAATGTCCAATGGGGACAGTGTTGCACCTCTCCCTTCCCCACTGGACATTGTGGACATGATGTGCATGATGAGGCAGTAAATGCTATGTCATTTCCTCGAGTAGCTTTATTGACAGCTGATGATTGCTTATGGTATGAAACAGGCTTATACTGTCTCATAAAGAATTTACTTGACTCACTGGATTTTATATATATATTATGTTTTGACATATATATATATATACACACATATATAAAAGTTTTGATATAATATTTATATATATATGTATATACAAGTTTTGATATAATATATAAAAGTTTTGATATATTATTTGACAAATTAAAAATGATTTAAGGAAATGTTTTCCTCTAAAGACAAGGTTGACCAACAGTACTGTTTTCATTTATCATGAATTTGCAGTGCTTTTACATTTCCAATGTACCAATAACCAAATCTGGAATAGGAGAAAAGTGATGAACACAAGAATTCTTATATTTTTTCGTTGCACTCTTTCTTTAGGAACAGATCGCTGCATACAAACACAAACTGCCATAATATGAATTGTTAAACTAGTCTGAGATTGTCATTCAGTTCAATGACGTTTAATGTTTCTGAGGATGAAAACCTTCTCCGATTTCAGTGGTCAAAACAAGACAACTTAAAACAGATCTTTATACAGGTGTAAAGTTTCTGTTTGTGTCTGCATCTGTGTGTGTGTGTGTTTCAGAACGTGGAAAAGGCAGGCAGAGACAGGCCATCTTGGGTGAACACCCATCATCCTACATAGATAATGGTTATGGTAAGACACACACACACACACACACACACACACACACACACACACACACACACACACACACACACACACACACATAGTGGTAACTATATCTCCTACTTCACACATGGAACTAGTTAATCCAGAGTCCCTGAGGCTTCTAAGGTGAAACAGGAAGATTAGGTTCTGGGTAATTTTCTTCACTTGTCAGGGACACTTGTCAGACACCATTCTGTCTTTCTTACTGTTAGGACTGGACAGTAACTCAATGTTATTGTTTATTGATCAAATAAAGTTGAATCAGTTCATCTGGATACGTTTACTGACAGATATGTTTCATCTCTCATCGAAGTGACATCTTCGGTCTAAACTGACTGCAGGTATCCCCACCCCTTATAAACAATACAGTGGCATAACGACCGAAACCAACGATCAGTTTCATATGCAAATATGGGCGTGACCATAAACTAGAGTTACAATGGCCATGTGTACTATTCACAAAGGATTTGGGAATGTTTGCAATCACAGTATTGTACGATGGCAAGAGATCTACTCTTATCCCCCCCCCCCCCCCCCCCGGTTCAGGGATGGTTGTGGGCCTACCTGCAGTCAGTTTAGACTAAAGAGAGATGAGTGATGAAACGTAACTGTCAATAAACGTTCTATCCAGATGAACTGATTCAACTTTATTTGATTCTCTTGCATGCATAAAGACATATTGTTTATTGACTTTCAGTGGTATTGTATTGAGATGAAATTCTTCTCAAGATACAATGTTTATTTTCTTGATTAATGATAATGAGAATTTATTGCATAAAATAGATCACAAAATAAGGCAAGGTAAGTTTATTTGTATAGCACATTTCAGCAACCAGGCAATTCAAAGTGCTTTACATAAAACATGAAACCCATTAAGGCAAAGCATAAAAGCAACATAAAGCAATAAAAAGACATTTAAAAACAAATAAGAAGATAGGGTGAAAGTTACAGTGCAGTGTAAATGATAATCAACAGCTTTAAATTTGATTTAATAAAAGGTGGCGGCAAACAGGAAGGTCTTCAGCCTTGATTTAAAAGAACTGAGAGTTGTAGCAGACCTTCAGTTTTCTGGGAATTTGTTCCAGATATGTGGTGCATAAATACTGACAGTAGCCTCTACATGTTTAGTTTCAACTTTGGGGACAGAAGGCAGACCTGTCCCAGATGATCTGAGCAGTCTGAGTGGTTCATAGTGTAGCAGAAGATCAGAAATGTATTTTGGCCCTAAACCATTCAAGGCTTTATAAACCAATAGAAGAGATTTAAAATCAATTCTTTGACAGACAGGAATCCAGTGTAATAATCTCAGAACTGGAGTGATGTGATCTACTCTTTTGGTGTTAGTAAAGACTCGAGCAGCAGCATTCTGAATCAGCTGCAGCTGTTTGAGTGATTTTCTTTTTGGAGAGACCTGTAAAGACACCGTCACTGAAGATAAATGCATGAACAAGTTTTTCCAATTCCTGCTGAGACATAAATCTTTTAATTCTTGATATATTCTTCAGGTGATAGTAGGCTGACTTTATAATTGTCTTAATGTAGTTATTGAAATTCAGATCTGAGTCCATGACTACACCAAGATTTCTGGCTTGGTTCATAGTTTTTAACATTACTGATTGTAGCTGACTTTTAATTGTTCTTCCTTGGCTCCAAAGACAATTACTTCAGTTTTATTTTTGTTTAATTGAAGAAAATTCCGAGACATCCAATAATTGATTTGTTCAATGCACTTACTCAGTGCTCTTATGGGATTATAGTCCCCTGGTTATGTAAATATTTGTGTCATCTGCATTATTATGGTAACATATTTTGCTGTTTTCCATAATCTGAACTAGTAGGAGCATATAGATATTAAAACAAAAGTGGCCCCAGAATGGAGCCTTGGGGAACTCCACAGTTCAATTTTGTACACTCAGATTTGTAATTACCTATAGACACAAAGTAGTCCCTGTTCCTGTCCCTGTCTTTTAAGTGGGATTCAAACCAGTTTAGTTCTGTGCCAGAAAGTGTAACATTTGAGGGAGTATTATTCGAAAACTAGCTTAGCCATAGTTCAACATGATGAACCTCAGCATTGAGTCTATGTGACGGCATGCATCGCTCTTTCAGCAGACTCCATGGTGCCTCCCAGTGGCATTACAACAGACATGGACAAACAGGACTCAGACTTTCATTACAGGATCTCAATATGGCAAACTACCAACCCAGCATGTATTTATGTTACACAAAGACAGAGAAGCTCAACTGGGTGTTCCTGTATCTCCTTCAGGTCCATCTTGTCCCATGTTGCCTCTGCCCACCAACAGCAGATACAAACTTAACCCGTCAGATGGTCCAGACGTGGTGTCCTACCCTCCGCCACACTCTTCCTCCTCATATTCAGCCCACGTGCCTAGCTCTGTGGCCATGGTCAGCGGGCTCCACCCGGTCAAGATGAACTGCAGCCGCATCTTCAACCTCTTCTGCCTCTATGGCAACATCGAAAAGGTGTGTGTGTGTGAGACTTCAGAGCATGATGACTAGGACTTGATTCATTCTCAGACAGGAAGGACTGGTCGAGTACAGGACTTAGCTTTTTTTTTTTAATTTTAAATGAATCGTCAACTGGCGGCACAGTGGTTAGCGCGGTTGCCTCACAGTAAGAAGGTCCTGGGTTTGAGCCCTGGGGTAGTAAGCCTCGGGGGTCATCCCGGGTCGTCCTCAGTGTGGAGTTTGCACGTTCTCCCCGTGTCTGCGTGGGTTTCCTCCAGGTGCTCCGGTTTTCTCCCACAGTCCAAAGACATGCAGGTCAGGTGAATTGGCCATACTAAATTGCCCCTAGGTATGAATGTGTGTGAGTATGTTGGCCCTGTGTGATGGCCTGGCGGCCTGTCCAGGGTGTCTCCCCGCCTGCTGCCCAATGACTGCTGGGATAGGCTCCAGCATCCCTGTGACCCTGACAGTAGGATAAGTGGTTCGGATAATGGATGGATGGATGGATGAATCTTAAACGTCTCCTTACAGATCAATGAAGTGCAATCTAATCTAATTTTTTTTTAAAATTAATTTTCGTCTCTGAAACTTTGGAAAATTTGAATTTGAAATATTATTTCCTTGATAAATATGACAGCGTACATAGCTAAACTGACATTTACTATGATGGTAGACTACTGTAGTTACAGTCGTGGTGTTTAATTGAACTTGTACTGTTCTGGTGTCAGTCTTTACACAAGTTTTGGTCCTGATGGACGTGAGTTGAACTCAACACCTTAACATCTTGGACTCGAACTCGGAATTGTTTGTGTGTGTGTGTTTGCTGTCCCAGGTAAAGTTTATGAAGAGTGTTCCTGGCACAGCGCTGGTGGAGATGGGAGATGAGTACGCTGTGGACCGAGCCATCACACACCTGAACAGCATCAAGGTGTTTGGAAAGAGACTCAATGTCTGGTGAGGAACACACACACACACACACACACACACACACAAATACAATGTCTAGTGAGGATGACACACACAAACACACACAGAATTACACTAGTTACATACAATGTCTGGTGAGGAGGATCCACACACACAATCTCGTCTCATCTATTTTGGTCTGTGTCATCTTTGTGTTCTTTGATAACAAAAGTGTTATCAAAGGAGCCATGGGGAAGATGGTTCTAATATCAATCATTATTTAGAAATAAGATTACCACAGAGGGTGTTGAAAGATAAAAAATAAAAGTGTTACTTTTAACCTAAAAAAAATATACTGATGATGAATTTGATTTTATATTTTTTTACAATCCATAAAACCTCGCTGCGAAACATGACTGACGTTGCGTCTCCAATGTGAGAATGTGAAGGAGAGGTGGATGGAGTAAATAGTGTTCATCTTAACAATTACTTCACAGTTAAGTACAAAAGTGCTTCACAACACCAGTGTTAGTGTAGCTAAGAGATTTGCTTTAAAAGAAATCGCGTTTACATGAATTGATTAACAACGACAATATGAATTTTGTCAATTGCGATGGGAGGGATGGCAGATGCAGAGCGAGTGGATGGACTGGATTTAGAGAGGTGTTGTGTCAAGATTTCTCACCTTGGGGCATCCGGGTAGCGTAGCAGTCTATTATGTTGCCTACCAACACAGGGATAACTGGTTCAAATCCCCGCGTTACCTCCGGCTTGGTAGGGCATCCTTAAAGACACAATTGGCCATGTGTGCGGGTGGAAAGCCAAATGTGGGTATGTGTCCTGGTCGCTGCACTAGCGCCTCTTCTGGTCGGTTGGGGTGCCTGTTCATGGGGAAGGGGGAACTTGGGGGAATAGCATGATCCTCCCACGTGCTACGTCCCCCTGGCGAAACTCCTCACTGTCAAGTGAAAAGAAGCGGCTGGCAACTCCACATGTATCAGAGAACGCATGTGGTAGTCTGCAGCCCTCCCCGGATCAACAGGGGGTGGAGCAGCGACTGGGATGGCTTGGAAGAGTGGGGTAATTGGCCGGATACAACTGGGGAGAAAAGGGGTGGAAATTTAAAAAAAATTGATTACTTTTTCCTAAGTCACCTTTAAATACTTGGGGTCAACTGTACAAAGTAATGGGGAGTGCAGAAGAAAGGTGAAGAAGAGAGTGCAGGCAGGGTGGAGTGGGTGGAGAAGAGTGTCAGGAGTGATTTGTGACAGAAGGGTACCAGCAAGAGTTAAAGGGAAGGTTTACAAGATGGTTGTGAAACCAGCCATGTTATATGGTTTGGAGACAGTGGTACTGACGAAAAGACAGCAGGCAGAGCTGGAAGTGGCAGAGTTGAAGATGCTAAGATTTTCATTGGGAGTGACGAAGAAGGACAGGACTAGGAACAAGTATATTAGAGGGACAGCTCAGGTTGGATGGTTTGGAGATAAGGCAAGAGAGGCAAGATTGAGATGGTTTGGACATGTGTGGAGGAGAGATGCTGGGTATATTGGGAGAAGGATGCTGAATATGGAGCTGCCAGGGAAGAGGAAAAGAAGGAAGGCCAAAGGAGGAGGTTTATGGATGTGGTGAGAGAGGACATGCAGGTGGCTGGTGAGACAGAGGAAGATGCAGAGGACAGGAAGAGATGGAAACGTATGATCCACTGTGGCGACCCCTAACGGGAGCAGCCAAAAACAGTAGTAGTAGTTCCTAAGTCACCTACAGCAGTTTGAAACACTACACACAGCTCCTGTAACAGGGTTTTACTGAGCAGAGGAACGGTGTGTCTGCTGTGTTTCCAGTGTGTCCAAGCAGCAGGCAGTCATTCCTAGTCAGGTGTTTGAGCTGGAGGACGGCAGCAGCAGCTACAAAGACTTTTCCATGACGCGCAACAACCGCTTCAGCAGCGCCGGCCAGGCCTCCAAGAACATCATTCAGCCGCCGGCCGCTGTGCTGCACTTCTACAATGTGCCGCCGTGCGTCACCCAGGAGCACCTGCTGACGGTCAGACACCACCTCCCTGCATTTTATACTGAGCCTATCCCAAAGAAACCACCCGCTAGCACACTAGGTTATGCCATTGATTTATTGATCATTTATTGATTGTGTATTGTCTGTCTTTACAGTTGTGTTTGGAGCACGATGTGCCGGGCTTCGTCAAGGTTAAGGTGTTTGATGCAAAGCGTAAGTTGTGTGTGTGTGTGTGTGTGTGCCATTCATCACATTTTCGATATGGATTACAGGTCATACATCTGTCACATTTACAGATCTTTAAAGTTAATATTCTTAAGCATGCATTTCTGACTTCCATATAATAATCAACTTACCGTTGTTGTGTGATGTGGTCTGCTCTCTACCTCCGTCGTTGTCTTTTCTGTCATCCCCTTTTCTTCTCCTTTTCCTCTGAATTCATCTGTCCTGCAGCCTCCTCCAAAACTATCTCTGGTCTGTTGGAGTTTGACAGTAAAACTCAAGCAGTGGAAGTCCTCACTGTCCTCAACCACTACCAGATCCGAATACCCAGTAAGTGTGTGTGTGTGAAGGTGAGCCAAGGGAAGTTTATTAATAGAGCACACATTCCAAACACAATGGCAATTTAAAATGCTTTGCACAAGACATAAAAAGATATTTTTAAAAAGAAATGAAAAAATAAAAGAGTAGAGGACTAAAATAGCTACAGCTGGTTAAATAATAAAATGCTGTAAGGCTAAAGGGATGGAGCACGGTGTCCCAATAAAACCCAATGAAATACAGTCCAAAATGCCGCTATTCAGGACTGCAACCAATTTCATTATCAATTAGTCTGTCGATTCATTCTTCCGGTAATCATCCATCCATCCATTATCCAAACTGCTTATCCTGCTCTCAGGGTTGTGGGATGCTGGAGCCTATCCCAGCAGTCATTGGACGGCAGGCAGGGAGACACCCTGGACAGGCCGTCAGACCATCACAGGGCCGACACACCCACACACATATTCATACTTAGGGACAATTTAATACGGCCGATTCACCTGACCTGCATGTGTTTGGACTGTGGGAGGAAACCGGAGCATCCGGAGGAAACCCACGCAGACACGGGGAGAATGTGTAAACGCCACACCAAGGATGACCCGGGATGACCCCCAAGGTTGGACTACCCTGGGGCTCAAACCCAGGACTTTCTTGCTGTGAGGCGATCGCGCTAACCACCGCGCGGTCATTTATTCTATAAAATATCTAAAATAATGACATAACCCATCACAAGTTCTCAGAGCTCAGTGACATCTTTAAACCAGCAACCAAAAATCCCTAAAGAATTAATTTTATAATGACATGAATCAGAGAAATAAAAGCAAAACTTGACATTTGTGCTGCTGGAACCAGCAGATGTTTGGTGTCTTTACTTGATAAAAGACTGAAGAGATTAATCCATTGCCAAAATTATAACTGATTAATTTTCCTCCTATGCTTTTCATTCATTACTTCAGTATCAGTTTGTAAATATACTAAACTGTCTTCTCTCTTTCAGATGGCTCCAACCCGTACACACTGAAACTGTGTTTCTCCACCTCCTCCCATTTATGAACAGCTGGATGACCACACCCAGATTACCAGAGAGACAGCGTGATAGAGACGGAAGGATAAATGGAGGCGTTAATGTGGAACATGAGGAACGAAACATTGGTCTTCATGAAACTGTTGGTCTCAGACCTTTTTTCTTTTTTAATCATGGCTCTGTTCTTTCTTTAGACATAGATGTGTATTGTCAGATGATATTTAGAGCATTTTGGGCGTATTGTACATTCACATTGAGACAGAACTGTTGTCTGCAGCTGAGATGAACTGAAACCAGGCACATGTCGCTCTGGAAAACCTCTCTCTGTTTTCTCGGTTGTTTGAAACTTGCTTGCACACCCATCAAATATTAGCACAGTAAATATTTGGGCAAATCGGAGGTGAAAGGGTAAAAAGCACAACTATTTTAATCCAGGCTAAAACTCCAGCACACTGCCGCTGCTTTTTATAACTTCATGTCACATCTGAAAACAGAACTTTGACTTATGAACTGCAATTATTTTTATTTATTTTGTAAATTCTCTTTACAGTAGCACGTATAGATGTTAAAGATTTCTGATCAGCTCTACAGATTCCTCAAGTTTCTTTTTCATTTTCCATTGTTTTTTGCAGACAACACTAAATCAGACGTGCTTATGTGGTCTTACAGAGGTGTTATATGCTAACCACACATATTCATTCAGTTTGACCAACAAGCGGCACTTAGCATGAGATGCTAACGTCTTAGAGCAGATTTGCCCAGTTTTGTGAATACCAAGTTGATTTCTCTTACACACTTCTCAAATTCACCAGAAATCAGAGAGACTTTAAGGGAATGTTCCATGAGGCCCAATAGATTAAGAGAGGAGAAAAGTTTAAATGGCTTCCGTTTATGTGGTAAACTGCAAAAATGAACCGTCTTTCTCCTCATCTCATTCTGAACATCTCAGCGAAGAGATGGGTGAAAACTGCGAGAACACACACACACCATCATCAGTGGTCACTTGGGGTCGAGTATGACTGTCGTCCCTCTAGGTCCTTGTGGGTCTTCAGGTATGCATAGAGGCCGATCCTGGAGCAGTATATTTTGGGGCAATGTGGGCAAGGGTGTGAAGACGTGGTTGAGGATGTGGTTTGGCCTTTCTGGTAACTTGCTCCTTTCTGTGTCTGGCATGTTTTCAGCAGCACAGTGGAGGTCATGGTTGTACTGCCCAACACCCTCACAGGCAGACAGTCTCCAGGCCTCCTGTTTTTTGCTGCTTGTTCCCAGGTGTTAAGGTTGATGCCAACCCTTTTGATGTGGGCCTTGATTTTAATATTTTTATATCGCTTCTTTTGTCCTCCTGGGGCACGGCATCCTGCCATGAGCTGAGAGTAAAGAGCTTGTTTCGGAAGGCAAGAGTCAAGACGTGCAGAGGACATGGCCAGTCCATGTTGTGTGATGGTGGCAGTTATAGTAGGCATGTTGGCCTCCTCAAGGATGTTGAAGTTGGTGTGCTTGTTCTCCCAGCTGATCTTGAGGCATCGCTGTTGGTATGCCTTCAGGTGCCTGCTCTGTATGTAGTCCAGGTTTCTGACCCATACAGTAGGGTGGGCAGCACTGACGCTTTGTACACCAGAATTTTTGTTCTAGCTTGAAGGTCGTGGTTTTCAAAAACCCTTTTACTCAAATCTTGAGAAGGTCTGGCTGGCACAATTGAGACGGTGGTGTATTTCAATGTCAATGCTGGCTTTGGAGAGAAGGCTGCTAAGATAGGGAACTGTTCCACATTTTCGAGTCTGGTGTTGTCTACAGAGATGGATGGGGGCACAGCGGGCATATTTCTACTGGTTGGAGGTGAGTAGAGGATATGGGTCTTTTTTATGATATGACCAGGCCAAGCTGCTTGTATACCTTTGCAAAGGTGTCCAGTATGCTGTGTAGTTCCTCTTCTATGAGGGAAACTAAGGCGTTGTCATCGGCATACTGCAGCTCTATGATGGATGTGGTGGTGGTTTTACCTTTAGCCCTGAATCTGTTAATATTCAGAAGATTCCCATCAGTCCTTTACATGATTCCCTGAGGCAGATTGGGATCCGTGAGGTAGAGGATGGTGGCAATGAAGACAGAGAACAAGGTTGGGACAGTGACACAGCCTTGTTTAACTCCTGTGTGGACCTTGAAGGACTCTGTCTTATCTTCATAACTGCTGAGTACTTTAGCAGTACTTAGTAGTAGTCATAGTACTGTGATATATTTGTCAGGGCAGCCTATTTTTGACAGAACTAGCCAGAGGGCCTGGCGGTTTATGGAATCAAAAGCTTTGGTTAAGTCTATGAAGGCCATGTACAATGGTTGACTCTGTTCCTGGGCTTTTTCTTGGAGTTGGTGAGCAGTAAAAATCATGCCCATGGTGCCTCTGTTAGGATGAAAACCGCTCTGGGATTCTGGCAGAATTTTCTGTGATATTGAGAGGAGTCTCTTGGCCAAGATCTTAGGCAGGGCTTTCCCTGTGGTGGAAAGCAAGGAAATGCCATGGTAGTTTCCACACTCAACATTGTCCCCTTCCTTAAAGATAGAGACAATGAGTGCGTCCCTAAGTTACACAGGAATTTCCTCTGTTTCCAATATTTTAAATAGCAGGGCATGGATATGTCTGAGGAGTGTCCACCTGCCCTGAGTACTTCTGCTGGTATTCCATCAGGACCAACAGCATTGTTGATTTGCATCTTCCTGGCGGCATTCTGGACTTCTCTTATACTAGGTGGTGCTGCCATGTCCTCCTCTTTGGGTTGCTGAGAGAGTTGTTGGAGGGCATTCATCTCAGGGCTAGAGTCCCAGTTTAAAAGGTCCTGTAGTGCTCTTCCTACCTCTCTTTGATTGACTCATTGTCTGTTACCAAGCAGTGTGTAACCATCTTTGGAGTGAAGGGGGTTTAGAGGGCAGTGGCTGGGACCGTATATTGCTTCAGTAGCATCAAAGAAGCATCTGGTATTCCCAGGATCTGCAAGGTGCTGGATCTCAAGGGCCTTCTTTGTCCACCATTGGTTCTTCAATTCCTTGACCCGGCTTTGCTGACTTTGCTCTTGCATGGGCAGCTTGTTTATTTTGGTAGTTGATGTCATTGTGCCAGATGGTAAAGTATTGCCTCTTGATGTTGATTAACCGTTGGATTTCCAGGTCATTCTCATTAAACCAGTCTTGGTGGTTCTTCATCTTATGTCCAAGAGTGGTTTTACAGGTGCCAGTGATTGCAGTCCTGAGCATATCCCAGTGGCTTTCAATATCATTTGGATACTACTTGGGCATTGATGTACTGAGCATGGCCTGGAACTGTTGACGAGAAGTGGTATCAGTAAGTCATTCGAGGTTGAGCTTTAGGCGGCTCTGGTTTTTCTGCACCCTTCTTTTCTGGTGAAGTTGGAGGGACAGGGTGGAGCAGATAAGGCGGTGGTCAGTCCAGCAGTCATCTGCACTGATCACCACTCTGGTGGCTAGTACCTCATGTCAGTCTCTTTGACAGACGATAATGTAGTCAATGAGGGGCGAAATGTTAGAACGAGGGTGCCATCAGGTTTTAAATTTGTTCTTCTGGCAGAAGTGTGTCGGTGATGATTAGGCTGTGTTCTGAGCATGTTGTTAACAGTAGGATGCCATTGGAGTTTGTGTTTCCAACTCCTTCCTTGCCACTTATACCTATCCACAGATTGTAATTTTGTCCCACTCTGGCATTGAAATGTCCAGGCAGGATTAGTTTATCCTCATTGGGGAATTTGGTGAGAAAATTGTCCAGGTTGGCATAGAAGGTCTCCTTTACTTCATCATGTGAGTCAAGTGTTGGAGTGTATGCGCTGATGACAGTGATGCTTTGGTTATTTACAAGCGCCAGTTGTATTGTCATCAGGTGTTCATTGATGCCCAGAAGAAGCTCAACAAGGTGGTAAATTAGGCTGTTTCTGATGGCAAAGCCCATGCTGTGGATCCTCGGCTCATCAGCTGGTTTTCCTTTCCAGAAAAAAAGTGCAACCAACCTTCTCCTCTTTCAGCTGCCCTCGGTAAGCCAATCAGGATTCAGAGTGTGGCAATATCAATACGGAATCTTCTCAGCTCACGGGCGGTGATGGCAGAACACCAGTCAGGTCGCTTGCTGGACTGATTGTCCACGAGAGTTCGTATGTTCCAGGCTGCAAAATAAATGTGTTTCTGTTTCTGACCACATGGTGGTGATCCCTCTGGATGCGGTGGTCCAGACAAGAGCAATTAGGCAGACTATGTTTAGGGCACCTTTTCTACCCCTCCCCAACTGGGGTGAGCAGAGTTGATCCTAAATAGGGCTGCTCAGTCGTGGGCGCAGCAGCCGATAAGCCCCTCTGCCTCAGTCCCAGGGCTTAGCGACTGATCATATACCCACCCCGTGTGCCAGGTTGTGGAGAGGGGCTGCCAGACTTCACTGTCCTGCCCCGTCACCTCTTTCTGTTCGCCACAGGGCTTTGACCCTGGATGTTTATGGGTTGATCCACGTGGGAGGACACCTGTGCGTGACAGCTTTTTACATGGGGAGGCTGATGCACCTGCAGCCACCACATGGTCCTTGGCAGGGGGTGGCCAGAGTCCAATGGCATGGAGAACCAAGACGATTGGGGACCACCTTCTGTTGCAGCCTTCATCCGCCTTCACTGCCGTTGTGACCTGAAGACATCTTCCGCTAGTTCCGCCATTAAGGTCTTGGTTGGATCATCTGGAACCTCCCCCTTGACCAATCCGCCTTGGGTGACCCTACCAGGAGCCAAGCTCCAGATGGCATAGCTGTTTGGATCATTGGTACATGCAAGCTTCTCCGCCACGGCAAGGTGGTGATCCAGAAGAACACACACACAGACAGACACACACACACCATGTCATCCTGTACTTGTGGGGACCCCTCATTGACTACATTCATTCCCTAGCCCTTAACCCTAACCTTAGCCATCATAACTACATGCCTAACCCTTACCTTAACCTAATCCTAACCTTAACACTAGACGCAAGTCCTAACCCTAAAATAGACTTGTTTCCTCACAGCCATAAAATGTCCCCACAAGGAAGGTGGTTTCAGATTTTTCTATCCCCATTAGGCTAGAAATAGTTGGTACACACACACACACACAAACAATATCCCGTCATCAAATCACAGCTCAGTGTGGTGGACATGTGACTACATGGATAGCCAGAGACATTTAGAACAGTGCCGCTGATTTGAACGTTCAAATGGTCAAATTCTGGTTGATTAACAGGTTTTCTTTCACAAAACTGACCCAAAATCAGCGTCGGATGAAAAGTTGGAGAGTGATGCTATGCATCATCTATCCAGCAGGTTTAGACGCTGTTTGGTTGACTATTATTATTATTATTAGCTCATCACTATTCATTATTGAGCAATTCTTTGAATAAAGACTCTGGGAGTTTTGCCCGTTTTGGCAACACTTTGGGGATATGTAAGAAAACAAACAATATTACGGACCGGCTATAAAACGTTCAAACTGTCCAGCGTTAATATCAGAGGTGCTGGTGTTATGACTTCCACTTATTATTTTCCATCAAATGAAAGACGTGTTTTCCGCTACAACCTTCATAAGCACATTTTACTTTAACACCTTGTTCAGCGTTATTTGTGAGTCAACTGGAAATTCATATTTTGCGGACACCAAACCTCCAAATGTCTCAGATGAGAGCAGGAAACACTTTATCAGGAATCTGATGGAAGCATTATTCTGATTTGCTCTGGTGTGTTTCAGAACCAAAGGGAAGATGCTGCATGTGTTCCCTGATATGGTCCATAACATCTGTATGGTGCCTTGGTTTAAATCACTTGTGTTTTTAAAGCGATCAGCTGGTCGTGTCAATTACAAGTCGTACATTTATTCTTCTAGTTATGTTGGTGATGTCTGTATACATCTAATAAAGACGTAGGGTAAGTGGTATTTTTAAGTTTCAGTGAGTAATGAAAGATGAGAAGGTTTCATTTTCTATGTATAAATGAATACCATGTAAATATGACTGGAAATGATTTGTTGAAATAAATTGTGGATTTGTGGTGTAAATATGAACAGATTGTCCAAAAATTCATCCAGCAAGCTTTGTTAGGTTAAAATACAAGGATGGCTAGCTTCTGACACGTTTGATGAGATATTAAATGTTCAGCTTTTGGTATGCATTGTGTGTGTGTGTGTCCATGGATTGTCACCTTGTCGTGGTGGAGAAGCTTGTGTGGTCCTGAGATCTCGAGAGAAATGCCGTCTGGAGCTATGCTCCTAGTAGGGTCACCCATGGCGGTAAGGTCAAGGGGGAGGTCCCTGACAAAGAGCAATCCAACCAAGGCCTCAACGGTGGAACGGGTGGAGGATGACGGCTGACTTTAGGGAAGCATCACAACAGCTGGGAAGGCGGATGAAGGCTGCAGCAGAAATGGGCCCCTAGTCGTCTTGGACTCCATGCCAGTGGATCCTGAACCAGATCTGTTAAGGACCGTGTGGTGGCCGTCTGTGCACCAGTCTCCCCATGTTAAACAGATTTACGCACAGGCGTCCACCTGACAGCGGCGGCGCCAGAGTATTTTTCTTGGTTCAAGGTCAAAAAATCAATGTGAATATATACACAATGGAATCGCACCCCCTCCCAAACAGCTATAAATACCATGCATTAGGCTACTATGCAAGACGATTGCACCACTGACTTTTCACACGTAATATCAGCCTACATCGAGAGCAACCGTCGTACGGACGGACGGTCACTAGCCTACTACTAAATTTAGACAGAATAGTATTCATGCTGACTCGTTCACAGGCTGCACGGCGACAGCAAACAAACACATAGCTTTTATGCTGCACGGCGGCAGCATTAAGAAATAGCCTAGAACCAGAACAACAATGTGTCACTCTGTCTGACTCACTCGCTGCACCCAGCTAAGTTCTTGACAGACTGCTGCCCGGTCGCTTACCAACCCGAGGACGACCCAAGTCAGCTTTCCTACAGTCATCAAACTGACCCAACGCACAATTAACTACAAACACGTCCAAGTTAAAAACTGCCATCCCCGGCAGGAGAAACAAAATAACCACACGCATAGCCCAAGGCTAACAACGTACGTTAAGCTCTGCTAAACCAGGCTAGGCTAAGCTAAAAACAAGTAGGCTACAACACCATGGCAACAGTAAACAATGTGTCTCGGCGAGAGACCATGCTGTCAGCGGAGTTTCCAAATCAACTATATTAGCTAATTCACAATATATATTCGGACTCACCACTGACGGCTTCAAAGGAGCACAATCCGGCAGTTGTTGTCAAACACATCAATGGTGCGCTAGACATCCAAGGTCTTCGTCCTTTGTTGATGGCCAACAGGGTCAAGTTGCTATTTCCGGCATCACCGCTGCTGTTCCGTAGATAGTTATTGATGCGACGCACTCCTCCGTCCCACAAGTAGACAACGCAACAGAGAGGACAGTCGTTTCAAGTGACCGCCGATGACGATGATGGCGGTGTGCGCACGGGTGCATGTTCTCTTACTGCAGGCAGGTGTGCACATACTGTAGCGAATTCGGGGGCAACCGGAGGAACCGCCGCAGCCGGGACGCGAACCCGTATCTCCCGCACCGCGGGAGACATCGCTAACCGCTCGACTAAAGGGTCCCACTCACCCGTTAGCCAAGTGTGGGGTACTTGGGATTTAGTAGCCCCCCATCTATTTTTTATTTTATATACTTACCTTCATTGACCACTCACTACTAGTAAAGAGGAGAATTGTCTGCTGTGTTGTTGTGATAGCCGGTTCTCGCCACAGGAGGGCACTGCAGGTTAATTGCTTCTAGCCTGTGTGACGTAGTGCTGGCTCCCGCGGTGCACTCTGGGGCATTCGGGTAGAGTCGTCAGATGAGTGTTGCCGTTCGTATAGTGAGCCGTGCTCTGAAAACGTGTCCTCTGTAATGTCTATTTGACAGATGGAGTAAAACAACAAAAACACCAGCCCTTGTAAGTGTCATTCTTATCAAGTGTGCTACAAATATTGGTGCCGAAACCCGGGATCAGCGCCATTGCCACCATTGTCAGGAGAAGAAGTGGGGAGCGGAGTGAGAACACGTGACCAACAATGGAACTGGAGCTTGAGCAACTGCAAGACAGGCTGAGTGAGACCCTCCTGCAGTTAGGGCTGGACCAGTTAAAAGAGGTGTGTGTTATTGCTAAAGTCCCGACTGAAAAACAGACAAAGAGGCATGCGCTGATCAGACTTATTAGTGAAACTGTGGATGAAGCAATTGAGAAGGAGGATGAAGAGGTAGCACGTCAGTTTCTGTCCAGACTAGTGGACCTCTCTAGTGAAATGAAGCAGAGAGGGGCGGAGTCACATACTGGTGCAGGTGCAGACAGTACTAACAAGGAGGCTGCTGAATTGGCAAGCTTACATGAACAATATCAGGCCTTACAGTCCAGCTTTACTGCATCCACAAAAGCGCTTGAGGAAGAGATATCACGCCTCAGTGAAAAACTAAGTCTTAAAGAACCCAGTAGACCTAGTCAACCTTCAAACCCAATCCCGTCAGTAATCCAACCCCCTGAAGTGACCATACGCAGAGACTTTAAGATAAATGGCCAAATAGGAGAACGGGGGCAGATAGACAAGTTGTCTTATATAAATCTTACGCATCAGATTGATATGGGGGTGAGAAAAGGCCACAGCGAGTTGGAGATAATAGAGGCTGTAATCCGAGCCATCAGCCCTGGGCTGACTCTCCGTGACTTGTTAGAGATCAAAACCGAACTCACCCTCCCTCAGCTGAGGACCATTCTGAAAGGCCATTTCAAAGAGGATAGCTCTGTGGACCTATATCACCGACTAATCAACATCACACAGGACAGTCAGGAGTCACCACAGAACGTCCTGTTCCGAGCCATAGCATGTAAAGAGAGACTCTTAGCAGCAGCGAGAGAGCCTGGCTCTGATGAACAATACAGCCCTGAACTGATACAGAAGAAGTTCCTAAGAGCTGTGGGAACTGGGCTAGTGAATGACCAGGTAAAATATCAGCTCAAGAGCTATCTGGATGATCAAGCAACTACTGATGATGTTCTCATTGTTAAGATGATAGAGGCCGCAAGTTTCGAGTCAGAGAGACAGCGGAAATTCAAGAAGAGCTCCCACAGTAAGGAAACCAGAGTGCGGGAAGTGCGAGCTGAGGCACATCAGTATCTAGGAGCGGAAGCTGCAGTGGTCGGGGGTCAGGAGTCGTCGCCATCAACATCCGCGAGTGTGAAAGCCCTTAAGACACAGGCAGGGAACCAAAAGGAGTCTGCGTTCTACGAGATAATCCAACAGCTGAAAGGAGAAATGGAACAGATGAGAAAAGCCATGAACCACTCCTCTGGCCAAAGACCTTCTCGTCAGCAGCAGCCTGTGAGGAAGCGCGGATGCAAAGCCTGTCAAGACAGTGAAAGGGGCGACCAGTGCAACCACTGTTTCAAATGCGGACAGAGTGGCCATCTTTCAAGAGGGTGTAGAGCTCAGAGGCCTGAAAAATCGGAGCAGGTAGACACATCTAGCTGTACTGTCACCAGCAAGCTCATCGACGACAGTGTTCAGCTACTAGAAGCCAGAGTGTCTGCCCGACAGCGAGACGAGGCAGGGCGGGAACAGCAAGCACCCACAGTGAGTCATATCTCCTCAAAACGCCAGTCACAGCTGCTGAACCTAATTGGAAAGAAATACATGATAAACTGTTACATTGATGGTGTAGCCACACAGGCATTGTGGGATACCGGGTCGCAGGTCTGCCTAATCAGTGAAGAATGGAGGAGAAAACATCTCCCACACACCAAGGTGAGAAGCACAGAAGAGATCCTTGGCCCTGGCACCCTTACTGGTAAAGCAGCAAACCAGACAACCATTCCTTTCTCTGGATGGGTGGAAGTGACTGTCCAGTTAGCACCGAATAGCACCACTCAGACCCCACCAATGGAACTCACTGTGCCAATACTAGTAACCACACACCAGGGCACCGCAGAAGAACCGATCATCGGTTACAATGTAATTGAACACCTGTTAGAGTCTGGAGCTGGACAGCCATCAAGTGTAATCACAAAGGCACTAAGCATTGCGTTCGCGGTTGACTACAAGAAGGCTGAAGTCCTCGTGAAGCTGATAAAGAGCCGAGATGATATGGAAGGTGAGGGGATGGTTAAAGTGGGCCGAGAAAGCATGACTATTCCGGCGGGCCAGACAAAGACTGTTAAGTGTGGTGTTAGAGCAGGGCCCCTCCAAGCAGACCAGAACGTCCTCTTTGAGCCTAATGTGAACCCAAAGTGGCCAGAGGGCCTGAAGGTGGATGAAAACATTGTATGTTTACAGAAGGGAACCTGGTCACGCATCGCTGTCCCAGTGACTAACGTCACAGCTCATGACATCACACTGCCGCCACGGACTCCCCTGGGGCAGACCCAAAGAACTAAAGCCATCTACCCTGCCGCCGTGAAGCCGTTGGATGTGGATGGGACTAGTACAGTGAACCCAGTCATCCCAGGGACCTCCACAACAGGTACAGAACGAAGACCTGTGATTAGAGACACAACAAAGCTGAAAGGGCCAGGTGATGTCAAGACGGAACACCAGGAGGAAGATCTATGGGACCCGCCTGTCCCTCTGAACCACCTGACACCTGAACAACAACTGCAGGTGAGAGAGCTACTGCGGGAGGAGAGTAGTGTGTTCGCACGCGATGACCATGATGTGGGGACTATTCCATCACTCCAGCTCAAGATCCGCCTGAGTGACACCACACCGGTGAAGCGGACATACACATCAGTCCCAAAGCCTCTTCATAAAGAAGTGAAGGAATACCTAGAGGATTTACTGAACAGAGGCTGGATAACTAAGTCAAAATCACCCTACTCAAGCCCAATCGTGTGTGTGCGGAAAAAGGATGGGAGCCTCCGCCTCTGCTGTGACTACCGTGAGTTGAACAAGAGGTCCATCCCAGACCGCCATCCAATACCACGCATCCAGGATATGCTCGACAGCCTGAAGGGGAGTGCCTGGTTTTCTGTCTTGGATCAGGGGAAGGCATATCACCAGGGGTTTCTTGAGGAGTCCAGCCGCCCACTGACTGCATTCATCACCCCGTGGGGATTATATGAATGGGTGAGAATTCCCTTCGGACTGTCCTCAGCACCAGCAGAGTTCCAGAGGTCCATGGAGGAATGTTTGATTGGGCTGAGGGACGACATTTGTCAGCCGTATTTAGATGACAACCTGGTCCACTCAACCACATTCGACGAACACCTCCAGCACCTGAGAAGAGTACTGCACCGCTACAGAAGCCATGGAATCAAGCTGACGGCAAGAAAATGTGAACTCTTCAAAAACCAAGTAAGGTTCCTGGGAAGGCTTGTGACCAAGGATGGATACACAATGGACCCCGCTGATGTGGCCCCGGTCCAGGCACTGAAGGAGAGAGAACCTACGACCATCGGAGAGCTCAGGAAGATGCTGGGATTCATCTCGTATTACCGGCCCTACATACCTAACTTCTCCCGAATCGCAAGGCCTCTCTATGACCTCCTCACCCCAGAGAAGACAGCAGCGGGGAAGCTCAAACAAAAGAGAAAGGACAAGGGGAGGAAGGGCTCCCGAGACCATCTGCCCTCCTCCCACCCAGTTAAGTGGACAGCTGAACACCAACAGGTCCTCTGTCAGTTGATTGAATTCCTCATCCAGCCACCAGTGTTGGGCTACCCAGACTTTGAACAGCCCTTTATCCTTCACTGCGACGCGTCACGAGAGGGCCTCGGGGCAGTATTGTATCAAAGACAGTCACAGGGTGGGCTGGCAGTCATCGCGTACGGGTCTAGGACACTGACAACTCCTGAGAAGAACTACCATCTCCACTCAGGGAAGTTGGAGTTCCTCGCGATGAAATGGGCCATATGTGAGAGATTTAGAGATTACCTCTACCACGCTCCATCATTCACTGTCTACACAGACAATAATCCCCTCACCTATGTGCTCACGACAGCCAAACTGAATGCGACCACCCACAGGTGGGTAGCAGAGTTAGCCGATTTCCAGTTCTCTATCAAGTACCGGCCTGGACGAGCCAATGGGGACGCAGATGGCCTCTCACGCATGCCGATGGAGCAGTACATGCAGAGCTGTTCACAAGAAGTACACCCCGAGGTCATGAACAGTGTGACCCAGGCGCTGTCAGTACAGCTGGAGAGAGCTGAGCCTTGGATGTGTCCGGTAACCATAGCCACAGCACTAGCCGAGTTTGAGAAGGAACATACATCACCTGTGGCAGAGATACCCAGTCAGACGGTGAGAGACGCCCAGAGGGAGGATGCTGTCATTGGTGAGGTGCTGAAGTACATAACCTCCAATCAGTGGCCTCGGGGAAAAACACAGTGTGCGAGCAGGGGTCTTGCGACACTCATGAGAGAGAAGCATCGGCTGTGCCTTGATGATGATGGCATCCTGCGCCGGAAAACAGCTACCCGAACTCAGCTAGTCCTGCCGAAAAAGTTCCATGAGCTGGTGTATAAAGAACTGCACAGAGACCTGGGCCATCTAGGCGTGGAGAGGGTGTTGCACCTGTTGAGGGACCGTTTCTATTGGCCTCACATGCAGAAAGATGTGGAACATTACATCACACAGGTGTGTAGCTGCCTGAAGACCAAGCGCCCCAACAAACCAACCAGAGCCCCTCTCACCAACATCGTGACCACACACCCATTTGAGATGGTCTCCATTGACTTCTTACACTTAGAGAAGTGTAAGGGAGGGTACGAGTATATACTGGTGGTTATGGACCACTTTACCCGTTTTGTTCAAGCCTATGCATGCAGAAACAAAGCTGCCAAGACCGCCGCAGAGAAGGTATTCGGGGACTTTGTGCTGAGATTTGGTTTCCCGGCGACGCTGCACCATGACCAAGGGAAGGAGTTTGACAATAAGCTCTTCGCCAAGCTGCAGGAGTACAGTGGAGTCAGGGGTTCTCACACAACACCGTATCACCCGCAAGGAAATGGTCAGGTCGAGCGTTTCAACAGAACGGTTCTGGCGATGCTGAGAAACCTGCCAGCGGTTGCGAAAACGGATTGGAAAGCGTCACTCCCAAAGGTGATACATGCATACAACTGCACCCGAAATGAAGCGACCGGATTTGCACCTTACTATCTGTTGTTCGGCAGAAATCCAAGACTTCCCATTGACCTGATGTTTGGCCTTAGAGCAAAGGACCAGGCACTATCCCATCAAGAATATGCAGAGAAGTGGAAGGCCCGCATGAATGACGCCTATCGCCTAGCATCAGAGACAGCACGGAAGGAGGGGGCCAGAAACAAAACACTATACGACAAAAAGGCCCACGGGACAGAGCTGTATCCCGGATGCAGGGTTCTCATCCGCAACCTGAACGAGAAAGGAGGACCGGGGAAATTAAGACCATTCTGGGAGGACCAGGTGCATGTAGTAACACAGAGGAAGCACGCCGACAGCCCTGTGTATGAGCTGAAGCCGGAGAATGGAAAAGGACGAACCAGAATCATGCATAGGAACCTTCTTCTGCCATGCGACTTCCTGCCGGTGGAACCAAGAGAAGAGGACTTACCTGTGAAACCTAGACGGGAGAGAAAGAAGACAGACAGACAAATGCAGTGGAACCAGGAACAGGACAGTGACTCAGATGATGAGGATAACTGGAGATGCATCGTGGGACGACCAACAGTCAGAGCCAGTGAGCGGATCCAGAGTCAGCTGAGCCCAGACGCCTTGGAGTTCTATCCGGAGGAAAGAGACGGTCAAGATGAAGAGGATTTTGCGGAGCAGCCTGCAACAATAGAGGACAATGGGACAGTGTCAGAGAATGGCGAGACATCTGGAGCTGAAGAAGAGGATGAGCCCGATGACAACAAGAGCCCGGAAGATGCCTTGCAGCCTCCACCAGAAGATGCCTTGCAGCCTCCTCCAGGGGAAGCTGTGCAGCCTGCCAGAGAAAAAGCATATCCTTTGAGAAATAGAAAACCTACACCAGTGTTTACTTATCACAGACTAGGGCAGCCTAGTGTGTCTGGTAGATAAGCAAATCAGACAAGTCAGTATAAATAAATAAATGAAAAAAAAATTAAAAAAAAAAAAAAAAACCACAAAAAAAACTTTTGACATGTTACAATTGTTATAGCTATGTGATTTTAGTTGTCCTGTGATCACCAGACATAGAGTTACTGTAGCATTGGTGTTTTAGAACACCCCTGTTACCACCAGGGATATTACTATTACAAAGTTATTTGCTTTTAGTCAGATACTATAGCTCCCCGGCCTCAAGACGGACGAAGCAGTGGATTCAAGTGCACATTATTTACTGCAAACATATACCATTAATAGGAGATGTGTGTTATATGTTATGACTGATTACAGTACAGTATCCAGATTGACTCCTGCTTAGTAATAACCTATCTTTTCAATGAAAAGTTATGCAATGTGGACTGGTAGATTTGTTATGTCGGGACGCCATTATCTTTTTGAGGGGAGAGTGTGGGGTACTTGGGATTTAGTAGCCCCCCATCTATTTTTTATTTTATATACTTACCTTCATTGACCATTCACTACTAGTAAAGAGGAGAATTGTCTGCTGTGTTGTTGTGATAGCCGGTTCTCGCCAGAGGAGGGCACTGCAGGTTAATTGCTTCTAGCCTGTGTGACGTAGTGCTGGCTCCCGCGGTGCACTCTGGGGCATTCGGGTAGAGTCGTCAGATGAGTGTTGCCGTTCGTATAGTGAGCCGTGCTCTGAAAACGTGTCCTCTGTAATGTCTATTTGACAGATGGAGTAAAACAACAAAAACACCAGCCCTTGTAAGTGTCATTCTTATCAAGTGTGCTACACAAGGGCTAACGTGTCTACTTATCCATGCATGATACAATGTTTGTGCATATTGCTATATTGCACCCGTTCAAGTTCAACTTTATTGTTATGTGTCGAATGACATCCAATAAAACATTTCAAACAGAACAAGGAGAGGTATAAAGGAGATGCTTACAGTCACCAACGACCTCCTCCTCTCCTCAGACTCTGGCTACCTCAGCATTTTCATCCTCCTTGGCCTCACTGCAGCTTTTGACACCATCAACCACACCATTTTTCTTTCCTGCCCAGAATCCTCCCTCAACATCACCGGTACTGCCCTCTGCTGGTTAATGTTATATCTCACAAACAGACAACGGCTCATCAGCATCAACAACTTGTACCTCCTTCAACGCTCCTCTGTCCAAAGGCGTCCCCCAGGGTTCAGTGCTTGGTCTTCCTTGTTCATCCTTTACGTGTGTACCCTGTGGAAATAGGTACCACACAGGACACAATCACTACTTTTAGGGTTCTTTATTTGTTTGTGTTATCACTCTAAATTGAATGGTTTAGGCAAAAAGATTTAATGGTTTAGGCAAAAAGATTTCAAACAAATACAAAAAAAACACAACAAAACCCTAAAAAACAAATCAAAATACAGCAGTGAGCTTATCACTAAAAGAAAACACGAAAATGTACAAAATAAACATACATGCCCTCTAACCCCACTGGCAACAATGAAAACTGTGAGAATTCAACTCAGCAGTAATACTTAAAGCACACCCACATTCCATTTCCCTTCACAGGGACCTCCAAGTTGAGCTTCTGGCTTTGTTCAGAAATCCTAATATCTACAGTAAAGATACATTTATAGAAACATTTGTTCAACCTAACCAAATACATAATTAGTTAAGGAGGCTATACTGTAGGCTCGGTTACCTTGCTAATCACGTTTGGACTTCCTCAAACAGTCTGTACATCCCACAACATTCATCGCGCTATTTGCACCTTAAAACAAAACATCAGTCAAACTACTATATAGGATACAACTATTAACCTCCACACTATAATATTAGATCGAGAGATGCATCATTAAGGCATATTTACCCATGGATTTCATTAGATGGACTCAGAATGCAGTTCGCCTGCATCTCTCCGCTTACTCAACCGGAAAAAGGACCAGTATCCCCTCAGCACAAGAAGAAATTCGCCAATCTCGCCCTCTAGTGGCACCAGATTGTAATAGCCGAGTTAACCCTTTTTATGATCTTTGTTGTTCCCTTAGGTACAATCTTACTTTTTAAAATGGTTTGTACATATGAATTATATTCTAACATAACAATAACTGTAAATACCCCTTCCCTTGTACATAGTTAAACCAAAAGAAAATCTATTCTCTTTCTTATACTGAACATATTTACACATAACAGGGTACATGGAATTTACCACCTGGCTACACATGCTCCCCCTTGGTTATATCATGGTCTCCACTTCTACGCCGAGGATGTCCAGCTCTACATTTCCACTAAATCCATCACCACTACAACTTACACCAGTCTGACCAACTGCCTCACTGAAATTAATTCATGGATGCAAGCCAATTCAATTCAGTTAAAATTGTCATTAAAAACAATGTGCAGGCACGTTAAAAACGAAATGAGGGTAAATTGTGTGGAAAATGCTGCCACACTATTTTATTGTTTTCCTTGGAAACTGAGCCATTTATGTTGTAACCTTTAATTGTTTATTGTTAATACTATTATGTTACTTACCTAGCTGTTTTTTGTTGTTTTGACATTTGCCATTTTGGTATTGCAGCAGGCATCCCTGTACCATGTGATCAATGCAGCGCCGCAGATTTTAGCACCCATTTATTGTGTAAATTGTGTTATTTTGTATGTTTAGGCGTGGATGTGCAGCGGGGACCAGAAGGCAACTCGTGTGTGTTGTGTTTGTCTTCTGCAGGTATGTGTTTTCCTTGTTAAATGTTTTAGTTTCCGTTGTCTGTTTAGTAACCCAACCCCATGCAACTTTTACTTTTCCCACCGGGTGGCACTGTTTTTCTTTTGTATATTTTTCATGGTTCAATTTAAGTTTTGAAGAGTCTGAACGAGTTAAAACTTTGGGTAACACTTTAGTATGGGGAACATAGCCACCATTAATTAGGTGCTTATTAGCATGCAAATTAGCAAAATATTGGCTCTTAATTGGTCATTATTATGTACTCATTAATGCCTTATTCTGCATGGCCTTATTATACGACCAGTAAGCCAGTGAGTTTTCCCTCTATAACCTCAGAAGTATTGCTTATTAGTAGTACCATCTCAATATGCTTTGCTTAGTATGGACTTTATAAGGTGGTAGTACCACAAGAAGAGTTATTCTCCCTTACTAACACTTAATGAATATGGTCTGTTCTTACATAACAAAACACAAAACTACAAGTGTTCATAATGTTAAATTACTCTAAATTAAGTTTTTGCTACTTAGAATATGTTCCCCATACTAAAGTGACATCTTGATCATTACTAATTCACTAGTAATTAAGTTTTTTTACTTAGAATATGTTCCCCATACTAAAGTGTTACCAAACTTTGTTGTGATAGTGTGAGAATTAAATCCGACATTGCCGTTTTGCATTGCTGAGGGAGTGGATGTGCAGAGGGGAACAGAAGGCGACTCATGTGTGTTGCGTTTGTCTTCTGAAGGAGGAAATAAATGGTGAAAAACAACCCCTTGCGTAATCACTTTTCCTGCCCTTCCCACATCCATTACACCGGATGCTTACACCAACTTCCTCAAACTAAATTGTGATAAATCTGACATAATCATCATTGGTCCCAGATCCCTTACCAAAACCACTCACAACTTCTTCCTCACCATTGATAACTCCACTCTGTCTCCCTCCCCACACACATGCAACCTCGGAATCATTTTTGACAGCAACCTCACCTTTGAACACCAGGTCAATCCAATCACCAGAACTGCCTTTTTCCACCTAAAAAACATAGCTCGTCTCCACCATCACTCTCCTTCTCTGCTGCTGAAACCTTGATCCATGCCTTCATCCCATCCAGAATTGACTACTGCAACAGCATTCTCTACGGCTCATCATCCAGTCCCAAGCAAACTCCAGTACATCCAGAAGTCTGCTCGCCTGCTCAAACACTCCTGCTCCCGTGACCACATCACCCATCCTCCAGAACCTCCACTGGCTCCCTGTCCCACAATGGATCCAATTCAAGGGCTCCTTCTCATCACTCACAAAGCCCTCCATAACAAGCCCCCCTCCTAACTCATTGACCTGCTCCACTACTATACTCTCCCACAGCCTTTGCTCTTCCAATGCCAACCTTCTGTCTCCACCACACAGCACCAAGCACCAGACCTCCTGTCTCCACCACACAGGACCACGCACCAGACCTGGGGTGACAAGAGACTTCTCCATAGCTACCCCCTGCCCCTGGAACCCCCTCCCCAAACATATCAAGAGACTGTACCAATCGGTCTGTGAATAATTGCATTGGAGGCTTTATTTAGCTTTTGCCGGTTTTAATGAATCACCATCAGGCAACACACCAACACTAATGAACACTCTTTCGGAACTCCCCGAGGTCATCTAGCCCCTACGGTTTTCCTGTATCCCTGTATATCACACAGTATATGCACGAACGCATTTGACTACCATATATGACATCTCCCCCTCTTTTGTGTTATTTATATAATATCAAAGGAACACTTTAACAGAGATGGCTATTTTAACAGCACATATATCTCAAGATTAACTCAAATTGAGACATTTCAACATATACCAGTCTCTTTCTTACTCAACCAAGGGTTACAGTTTCATGAACACAAATCAACATTATCAATATCAATGTCAATACAACTTTCCTTTTGTTTCCTTTTTTTCTTTTTTTAGTACCCATCTGTCCTTCCCACCCCCCAAAGGCCAGATGATTGCACTTATCTACAGATCAAGCCTGTTGACTGGCTTGCACACCCATCCAGATCTGGTCACAGTCTGAAAGGGTAGAGGGGTTGTGGGTGTAGCTACACTCTGACTAACAGGAACAGTCTATAATATGGTGACTCCGTCAGAGTGGGTGTCTGTACCTGTGCTCTCACCAGGCACTGCTGGGATGGGCTGGGGAACCAGCCCTGGTTCAAGGTCATGACGATTCCACCTCTGCTCTGCTCCTTGCTACGTCCTGATGATGAAGGATATCAGGGTGGTGCTCTTGCTTGAGTTACCGCTGGCAAAGACCACGACTTTTCAAGGCCCAACTTGGAGAATACAACATCTCCTGGTCACAGATCAGGTAAGGTCCTGGCTCCATGACGGCGGTTGAAGTAGTGAGCCTGTTTAGCCTTTTCCCTCCCATCCTTTTCTTTCACAGCTGTTCTGCTGGGCTATTTTGGTAGGAGATTTTTCTCCAAAGTGGGGAGTGTGGTTCTGAGTTTTCTTCCCATTAACAGCTCAGCTGGGCTGTAGCCTGTGCTGGAGCAGGGAGTGGACCTATAGTTCACACGAGTCATCACAGGATCTTGTTGCATGAGAATTTTCTTTGCCATTTGTACAGCTCTCTCTCTGTGCCCGTTGCCCTGTGGGTGGTGAGGGCTGGATGTGCAGTGCTAGAAGTCGAGCTGCCTCGCAAGCTCCTGGAATGCCACACTTGAAAACTGGGGTCCATTATCGCTCACCACCTCATCTGGAATGCCAAACCTGGCAAAGACTGTTTTCAGGTTTTGGATAACTTGTGCACTCATTGTTGAGTGCATGTGCAGTATCCCTATAAACCTGGAGTAATAATCTGAGTTTATTAGGTAGCTGTGGTGTTTTTGCTCACAGAGGTCCATTGCAATTCTCTTCCAGGGTCGCTCCAGAAGTGGTGTAGAGATGAGAGGTTCCTTTGCTGTGTTCTTCTCAGTTCACAGCACACGTGTTTATTTCCATAGAGAGTTTGGGCCACCACACAGATGAACACGCTCTCTCCCTACATTTAACTAGGCCCCGGTGCCCTTCCTGAATTTTCTGAAGGATCTCACCGCTCAAATTCAAATGGCTTTATTGGCATGACATAACACTGTACATTGACCTCGGCACAATGAGCCTGCTTCCTCTGAGAACAAGGCCATTGTATTCTGACAGCTCCGATTTCACTTGGATGTACTCTCTCGCAGCCATAGGCACACTGCTTAAGTGTTCAGGCCATCCAGTCTTTATGAGCTTCATGACAAGACAGCAGTTCAGCGTCAGCTCTGGTCACCATTCTGATATCATCCATTTTGCTTGCAGATGCAGGGATCCCCCTCCCCCCACTACACTAGCCACATAGCATGCCACCTCATTGTGTGTGTGTGTGTGTGAGTCTCTGTGCATGTGCTAGCCAGTGGACTGCATGACAGGGTGTCTGCGACGATCAGTTTTCCCTGGAGGATACTCTGCTACTGGATTAAATTTCATGAGCCTCATGAGAAGACACTGACATTGTAAAGGTACATTGTCCAGGCTGCAGCTGTTAAAGGGAGGTGCTGGCAGCTTCTGATCAGTTACAAGCTTAAACTGCTCCAGTCCATTGAGGTATCTGTCAAACTTGTCGCACACCCACACACCAGCCAGACTTTCCTTTTCTATCTGGGCATAGCATGATTCTGCTTCTGTGAGGCATCTGGAGCAATATGCCACAGGTTTCCACTGCTCTCCATGGAGTTGAAGGAGTACACCCCCCAATCCATAACAACTTGCATCCGCCGACACAGCAGTGGGCTTGTTCACGTCGTAGTATGCGAGTACTGGTGCAGTTGTCAACAGCTCCTTGATGTGTTCAAAGGCTGTTTGTTGTGCGTGACTCCATGTCCATGCATTCTTGTTTTTCCCAGAGCTCATACAGGGGCTGTCCTACTGTTGAGAGGTTGAGGAAGTATCTTCCAAGATGATTCACCATTTCCAGCATTCTTTTCAACTCTTGCACATCTGCTGGTGGTGACAGCTGCCGAATAGCTTCCACTTTGTCGGGATCAGGCTGGATCCCAGACCAGTCAGTGCGATGCCTGAGGAACTGCAGCTGACTCTGCCTGATGGAGCACTTCAAACCAGTCATCTCTATACACTGCATTACCTTCTCCAGGTGACTATCATGCTCCTCCTCTGTGGCCCCGTCGTCCATGAAGACCTCAACGCCCTCCAGCCCTTGCAGGGTCTCCATCATCTTCCGAAGATGATGGTAGCCGCTTGAAGTTGAATCTGCCAAACAGCATAATGAAGGTTGTGAGCTTACAGCTGTCTGGATGCAGTAGTATCTGGAAGAACCCACTGGCGGTGTCGAGTGAAGAAAAGACTGTGGCCCCGCTTAGTTTTGTTGTAATCTTATCAGTAGAAGGCAAGATATACTCTTCTCTCCTCACAGCCTCGTTCAGCCTCTTGAGCTCAACACAGATGCAGGCTTTACCTGTGCACTTCTTCAAGACTGGCACCATGGGTGTACACCAATCGGTGGGCTGTGTCACCCTCTCGATGATGCCATTTCTCTCCATCCTCAGGAGCTCCTCCTTTACCTTTTTCAACACAGGGAGAGGTACGTACCATGCTGTGTGTACAGCATATAGCTGAACATTGTCTTTCAGCTGTATTCTCACAGGTTCAGTCTTTAATGTCCCATGCTCACCATATGCCTGTAGCAGTGCTTAATTTGTAAACAAGGAGGTCCCGGAGCACTGAGAGGGTGCTGCTCCTGCAGGTTAGGGGTGAGAAAAAAAAGTCACGGAACGCATTTTAAAAATGCACAAAACAGTGCTTTTCATGATGCTGAAACAGTACGCAATAGTCACGTGCTTTTCGACCTATAATTTTATTGTTGCTTTTATTAAATAGACGAGCCTAGCCTAATCTGACGTGACAACGAGGCAGCAGACACATGCACGGTAGCAAAGTTCGCCAAGTTAATGCCGAGCTAAATAAACTTTCAAATGTTTAAGACAAAAAACATTAAACAAGTTGCCAGCATACAATGCATATAGGCTATGGCGCTTGAATTATGCAATCTGACCCGATACACTGATCACCACCAAAAAAACCGGAAGGCTCAGTTAACAACACCACGGAAAATACTTTTTAAAAAGTACCTTTTATTTATTTGTCCAAAACAGCCCACAAAACATCAATAGAGCCTTCAGCCTCCTTCTCCCCGTTTCTTACTCGTGTCCTGTGCAGTTCTGTGTCCTTCAGTAATCCATGACCTCACATATGGAATGGGGTTGAACAGGGGAGCGGTGGTCCAACAAGGCAAAGGAAGAGTAGCGTGGAGATGGTGGACGTGCGAAGAGATGACCTGTTGGCGGTGCAGAGTAGGTTTATCTGGGAAAAGCCCCTCTCACACTCGACACTTGAGATGGGGACAGTGTTGACTGCTGCCAAGAGGTCTTTCAGTCCATCTTGGACAAATTTCCCACCATTGTCCCTATATTCTCTATTGGCCCGAATGACATTCTGCGCGCCATCAATTCTGAACTGCTGGCAGAGTCTTTCGGCTTCATCTTCTCCAAACAGTGGCCCAGGGTCGTCCGACCAATGTTGTGGGAAGAGTACTTTTAAATCATCAATTAACTCATTTTATCTTGTTCGGTATTTCCCTTGTGTTAGCATACGTTTCTCCAGATTCCTTGCCAGGCTTCCGAAAAACACCCTCTGGTCCAAGGTTCTATCGCTCATTCGTCCTGTATGTAGGGGTACATCTTGAAAAAGGTTCTCTTCGATTGCTCTCTGGCTCATTATCCTCCGATTTTTCCTCCTGTTCGTCATGTTTGCTAGTAGCAGGTGCTGCTACACTTGTGCTAGCTAGCTGCTGTGCTGTGCTGTGCCCTTCCCTGTTGGTCTTCCAAAATTACCCTGGCCTTAGGGTTCGGCTGACCTGCTGGTCTGAACAAACTAAACACATCTGACTGTCTTTTTGACATTTTTTAATCAATGGCTTTTGATAGAGTAGGCGGCTAGTTGTTGTGAGTCTAATATGGCGGTAATGTTAGCTCCTGTGAGGTGCACTGTGTGACTTGAGCGATTGACGTCTCTCTCTCCCTCGCTATCTAAAAAAAAAATATAGCCGATTTGAAAGGCATCACACGTAGGCAAACAAGTGATTTACGAAAAACGTCAATGGGAAATAATAGAGTGACAGAACAGATAACGCTAAATATTAGAGAAAATGTTTTTACAGATTTTTATAGTGACGAAAGAGGTGGCGGAGCCAATCAAACAGGTGCCGGTCCAAATCTGGGAGGTCCCGGGGCGCGCTCCGGCTTGCTCCAGCACAAATTAAGCCCTGGCCTGTAGGTGTCCTCTGTTGCACACCGTTTCATCCACTCTCCACACCAGATTCATCTTTACAGACAGTAGCCTGCTGTGTAAGTTGTTTACTGTGTGTCTGCGGATGACATATGCTGTGAGTGGGTGAGTCTTTCCTAGGTAGGACAGTGCTCTGGATCTGTCCTATGCACTGCAGCTTGCCGCCTGGGCTATCCAGGGAAATATCTGCGGGTTCAGTGGTCTTTTGGGGATGAGTGAGTGGTAGGTCTCCTCGCAGATGATGTTAACATCAGCGCTCGTGTCAATTTTGATTTCAACTGGTGTGGAGCCCACCAGTAACTCGATGGCCCATTGCTCTGATTACCCATTTGCTTTACTCACAGCCCCGAGAAAGCATGACTCCAGCTGTTCTGTTTGCTCTGTAACCTCACACTGCTTTCCTGTTCCGACACACTCTACTCCAATGTCCAAACTTGTTGCACGTATTGCATTTGGATTTTCTAGCCGGGCAATTTTCATCTTTACTGTGCCGCGGTTTCCCACTGGCTTGTTTGGTGTATTTGTTCTTGTGAGTGACTTCGTGTATCACCCCAGTTGCCTCTACTTGCATGCTGACTTGCGAAGCAACCTCTTCAGACTGCCTGACCGTCTCTATGGTCAGTGGTAGCGTCAGGTCCTTCGTCAGCTGCAAATTCAGTGAGACATCTTTGTTTCCAACAATTCGGTCGCGGGTATTCTCGTCTCTGCTCGCGCTGAAGTCGAAATGCTCCGACAGTTCATGCAAAGCCCTGATGAAAGTCTCAGCTTTCTCTCCCAGTCTTTGCACACGCTGATGGAAACATGCACGTTCGTGTATTACATTCCTTCTCAGCACAAAGTACTCATCGAACTTTCAGAGTACCCTATCAAAGTAATTTCTATGTCCCTCATAGGTAAATGCAAAGGACCGGTAAATGTTCTCCGACTCTTTAACATTCAAACCCCTTGTCATTCGCTGAAAATTGTCCTTTATCTCTACATAACAGGCATATTTAAAAGCCTGTGTTTACATTCTACACACCTTGATCAATGTAGATGATAAGAAAATCCAGAACCTGCATAACCAGTGTTACTCTCATATGGGTGAGGTGGGCACTTTGTCCTCGTGTCAAAACGTTTCATCTATACTGAGATTTCTGTGGAGAAAATGCTGCTGCATGGAGCTACTATTATGACATGTTGAGATTTTCCTCCTTTCCACACTACACTACACTCTTGGTGTGCAGATTACTTTTTTCTTTTTTTTGCTATTAGAAGAGAAATTGTTCAAAATTAGTCATACAGTTTCCTTTATACAAGAAACAGGATGTGCAAACCAGATAACATGTTTGAGACACACCCTGAGTATCTTTGCTGACTTTTAATCTGTTTATGAATCTTGAGATCGAAATACAGCACTGTAATGCTATGTCGATGTGTATACGTCATGCGGACACCTCATGTTACCTAAACCTTATCCAAACATTTTACACCCGGATATATTCAACTTCTGGAAGAGATATGACAGCTTCTCGTTTAGATTGGAAGAGGTTTAAAATGTAATAACGCAATACTTTTGTTTTACTTGATTTATATTAACACGCTATATAAAATGCAACTTGATTGACTGATTGATTGAACAGACTCAAAATAACACAACATGTTATTTAACAGTCACACAGTGTTGCCCGCAGCAGAGATACGTTTGACATTTACGTTTGAGACAAATTCAAGTAACGTGCAGTGAGGTCCATGGCTGGGTAGGCAGTGAACTATATTTATTTGTGCCAGAGAGAGGCACAAGCAGACTCTGCCTCAGCAGCCTGCATCCACGAATGCTAGCTTTGGGAGCTAACCATCCTGAATACGACATGCCTTTTATTGACAAAACAACCAAGTTTTACATGTTTTTTTTGTTTTTGTTTTTTTTACAACAATCTTAACAAAAAGTAAAATAATAATAATAAATAAATAAAAATTTGCACCTATCATGATATTTCTTTTCTTTTTCCTTTTTAGCCTGGTGAGCCACTGCCTACCCTGCCTCCCCTGACTGCACATCACTGCGAGTAACCACAACCAAAAAGACTGTCTAATGTGTATCGCGTCACATTGTTAGACATTACTCTCACTGACTCCTTATGAAATGCTGAATGTGCTAACACTTCCAGGCAATAAAACTCGACTTAACTTTATTGCAGACTCAGAGTCCATAACAGACAAAGACGAGGTATATAAAAAAAAGCCTTAAAAGATAAGAACCATTGATTGGTAAAAGATAAACCCTAGACAATACATAAAGCAAACACAACAAAATAACATGAAAGGAACAAACCAGTGTCTTACAAAGAGGCAGCTATACCAATGGGCCCACTGCCGGGATTGGTAGCGTGTGGCACTGAATCTTACATTTGTTAAACTCATGAGGATTACATTATCAGTCATTGAGCCGGAAAATAAATTTATACATGAGATTTTTTAGAAGAGCCTGAAAAGTGTTGAGTCCTGCAGCCACAAACGTTTCACTTCCACTACACCATCTCAGTCTTTTTAGTAGTATTCTCATTGCATCATTATAAGCTACTCAAAAGTCTCTGTAAGCTTGCTTTTTTCTAGTTTGACCACAGGTGAGTAGTATAAAGTGGTGTACAATATGCTCTGAACAGAGACACCTTCACACTAACTGAACACGTACCAAACTTGTGTGAGAGTTTTTGCCTATATCATGTGGCATTGCCTGTAAATATCATCATCTGTCATTTGTTCAGTAATATAATGTCCAAAGATATTTCACCTTATTATATACCCCAAGATTATTATCAGACAATTTAAAATCAGGAAATTTTAAACAACTGTCCTCTTTGGTTCTGCAGATCATGACAACAGTCTTACTCACATTGTATTTGATATCATGCTCCACACCATACACAGAACATACACTATATGTACAAAAGTATTGGGACACACCTCTTAATCATTGAATTCAGTTGTTTCATTCAGACCCATTGCCACAGGTGTATAAAATCAAGCAGCTAGCCATGCAGTCTGCATTTACAAACATTTGTGAAAGAATGGGTCGTTCTGAAGAGCTCAGTGAATTCAAGCATGGTGCTGTCATAGGATGCCACCTTAGCAATAAGTCAGTTGGTGAAATTTCTTCCCTGCTAGATATTCCACAGTCAACTATATGTGGTATTATTGAAAAGTGGAAGCATTTAGGAACAACAGCAACTCAGCCACGAAGTGGCAGACCACGTAAAGTCACACAGCGGGGTCAACAAGTGCTGAGGCGCATAGGTATACATAATATGGTTCACCAAGGTATTACCAATCATGCACCCAGTGTTACAGGCTTTCAACTGCTTGGACAAATCATCAATATATGGGCCGTAGAGAACTGGAGACAGAATTCCCCCTTGTCTGACACCACTGCTAACCCCAAATGGGGCTGGAACGCTATTACCCCATTTCACTTGCATAGTCTGGTGGGCATACCAATAAGCCAGGATTCTCACAATGTATTTAGGCACCCCTCTTTAACTCAATTTAATAAAAGAAAACCACAGGCTTGTATGTTGTAAATCAATAATTCACTGTATCTAAATATTTCAATACTGTATCATAGAGCTGCAAACATAACTACTGTACAGAAGGCACATACAAAGATGGTGTGTACACACCATCTTTCAATTCTCTCTGACTTCAAACAGGGTTTATATTCTATTGTATAAAAACAGTAATTTTCTTTTTATTTGTCTAATTATATCCTCATCCCAATTTCACAGCGCTCCAGTATTCTCCAGATTTTAAGAACAGCTTGAGTGCCACCTCAAAAATTACTGACCCCGTATTTCCATCCATCCATCTATTATCCAAACCGCTTATCCTGCTCTCAGAGTCGCACGGATGCTGGAGCCTATCCCAGCAGTCATTGGGCAGCAGGCGGGGAGACACCCTGGACAGGCCGCCAGGCCATCACAGGGCCGAGAGAGAGAGAGAGACACACACACACACACACACACACACACACACACACACACACACACACACACACACACACACACACACACACACACACACACACACACACACACACACACACACACACACACACACACACCTAGGGGCAATTTAGTACGAGCGATTCACCTGACCTGCATGTCTGTGGACTGTGGGAGGAAACCGGAGCACTCGGAGGAAACCCACCCAGGCATGGGGAGAACATCCGGGGCTTGAAGCCATTTTTTATTATTTTATTAATATTTCATATTTTCACATTATAAAAACATTTTATGTTTTATTTTATTTATATCATCCATTCAATATGTTCTGTTACGCAGTTGAGAAGACTAGCCCCGCCCTTTTCTTCTTCTCTCCCAAGATGTCCGTCACGGTCCGTAGGCGGGTTTGCGTGTCGGTCACGATGACTCGGCACAAATCCGTCACGATCCGACGTCGGGAGCGGAAAGGAGGAAGTCGGTTCACGCCTCTGGTTGTTCACCTGACCCCGTCTTTACATCCAGTCTGCAGCGGAAAACAGACGACCCGAGTCGTTTTTCTACACCAGGAGAAGCGAACTGCGTGATCTGGAAGAAGTAAGTCCGCCAGCACAGACCCGGATCTGCTACACTCAGACACGACACAAATACAACAATAAGCGATACTTTTTTGCGTTGGATTTCTGGCACGTCGCTCGGTAAAGCGGGGTTGCACGCAGACCCTCGGATCAGACGCAACGCCGACCCTGTGACATCTGCAGGTTGCGCCACCCGGGAACCGGAACAGGGAGAAAAACGCAGTTAAGACGTCGGTGCCTCTCGTGTAACACGAATGACGGCTCAACTTTCCGCTAAGACTTCCGCTTTATGAAATGAGAGCAAAAAAAACAAACTGCACGTCTGAACTTGCATGTATAAAATGTGTGAGCGTACACGTATCCGCACAGGTACCAAACATAACCTTTGTTTTCTGAACCCTCTCTCTCTCTCTCTCCACAGTGCCTCCATACACCATCACCTACTTCGCAGTCAGAGGTAAATCAAATCTACTGTACAAGTTTTTCCTGCAAGTGAAATGACATAAGAAACCATCGTGTCTGGCTTGAGCATAGCAGAGGGCAGGGTAGACTGAATAAAACATGGTTCATCTAACAGGGAAATGTGAATCTTGTCAATAGATGTCAACGAGAGAGGGAACAGACGAGGAGAGATTTAAGGCGAGCTGCACTGCAGGGTTTTGAATTCAGATTCTTACATTTTGCATTCAGCAGATTGTAATGTAATATTTTATTTCAAGACTTGAAAGAAAAAAAAATATTGCACAGATTGAGAAAAGAGACTTTAAGTAACGAAAGAGATTTATAATACAACTTTTCAGATGAATATGATCTGCCGTTAAACGAACAGAAACTAATGAAGTGACCAGACTGTTCCAGGTATTTCTTCTTTTAAATGAGTCCTTCCAATAGTTATGGCTGACTGGGACAAACCAGCCAGAATATCACGAGATTTAATACATTAGAAGAGGCCAGAATAAGGAAATATTAAATCAATAAAGATGAATATCTAACACCTGCATTAGTTAACTCATCCTGCGTCAGCTTGGCATGTTGACAATTGATTAACCAAAATCATATTTAAGATTTAAACACGCAATCAGACTTGTGGATTTCACTTGGAAAGAGGTTTGGTGATGGTAATATAATTCGTTCAATCAGTCAAATTTGATGAACACGGTTACACAAATAAGAATACTGGTGATGGATAACGTGGTGTCATCCTGCAGCGCTCTGGAAACCTTCACAACCTTAAGACCGATATTAGCTGACCTTTCTGTAAACCTTATTTTAATAGTTTTGGAATTTAGACTTTATGTTTGACTGCTTTCTTCACATCTAAACTGAAGACTTCTGTTTAGTATTGTGGTTGGAGGAAGGTTGTTTCTTCTTCTCTGGGGTTATTCGTCTTTGTTTGCCACTCTCACACTTTTCTCTTCTTTTGCTGAAGGAGGTTTTATTATCTGGAAGGGATCCTTAAGGAAGGCTAGCCTGACTTGCTGAATCTTATTCTCTGTCCTCTTTAATGCCATCAAACGATTCTTCATGTGTTCTCATGTGTTTTTGCTAAATAGAAAAGCGGTGACTAGTGTGAC
This sequence comes from Lampris incognitus, assembly GCF_029633865.1. NCBI lineage: Eukaryota > Metazoa > Chordata > Actinopteri > Lampriformes > Lampridae > Lampris > Lampris incognitus. The sequence continues at coordinate 15,414,478 of NC_079223.1, forward strand.
TGTTGAAAAGGTGGTTTTGATTAATCCGGTCATGGCCGATTAAAAACCGCCTCCGGCCACAGTGTAGTACACACTGAACACAAGTACTGTGAATGGATAATGAGGTCTTGTGTTATTTCTGCCTTGATGTTGACCTCGATAAGACGGCAAGGTCCAATCAACAAAACCGGATAGAAAAGACAAATGCATTCAAATACACGGCTAGCAGATACACGGCACAGCAATGAGTGCTTCATTAGCAGAAGACTGGAGGTGAGAGTGTAGTCTGCCGGGATGGGGCGTTAACAGGTCCTTAGACCTCATATATCTGCTTATCCTTACTCAGGGTCGTGGGATACTGGCACCTATCCCAGCAGTCATTGGGTGGCAGGTGGGGAAACACCCTGGACAGGCCACCAGGCCATCACAGGGCCTATATATATATAAATAATCACACACACACCACTGCTTGTGTAATATGTGCAGTGTTTCCCACAGGTCTGAAATATACTTGTGGTAGTCGGTAGAAAGAGCCAGCACAAAAATGGTCTACTACTTGTGACAAACAACAAATGTGTGACCTTTAACACAATATTATGATTAATTGAATATTGCTATTAATTTCAAATAATGGCCCTGTGATGGCCTGGTGGCCTGTCCAGGCTGTTTCCCCGCCCAATGACTGCTGGGATAGGCTCCAGTATCCCCGCGACCCTGAGAAGCAGTTTGGATAACTGATGTATGTGTATGTATATAATCCATCCTCCCTCCCCCATAAGAGTTGGGCTGTGTGTGTGTTTGTAAGGTCTTACTTACTTGATATTTTACATGTAATTTTTTGGTAGTCATGATATGATGATATCTACTAGCCATAAAGATACATACTCATATTTTGATGTTTACTATAAATTACGCTGGATTATGGTGGACTTTGTGTATATCTAGAGGCCAGACATACCTACTTTTGAAGAGGTCTGGATGAGCTGCATTCTTCATAACAAATGCCAAACCTGTTTGACCATGTGATGTGTGCCACAGGGCGTTGTGGTGCCATGAGGATCATGATGGCTGATCAGGGCATGGAGTGGAAGGAGAATGTGGTCTCCTTCGGGGACTGGCAGAAAGGAGATCTGAAAAATACCTGCGTGAGTGGATGGTAGTGTGTTATGGTTTTGTAATAAATAGACTGTCATTTCAATTAAGATTTTATGCAAAGTTTTTCCTGATAGTAATTAGAGGGGATTAAATTATTACCGGTGTATTCTCCAGGTCTTTGGGCAGTTGCCCAAGTTCCAAGACGGTGACTTGGTCTTATTTCAATCCAACGCCATTCTGAGGCATCTGGGTCGCAACCACGGTGAGTTCTTCTGCAGCCGGTTTCCTCACGGTGCTGCAGGCAAGAAATATCAGAGATCATGGAGGGGATATCTGATCATTGTTAACCAGAAAACTTTGTGGCACCTGCTTCACTGGCAACTCGCATAGACAATTTATCAACAAATATCAAGCAACCTATCAATCAACATCAGTCTTCTTTCTACAAAATATGCATAATACTGCTGAATTATCTTGCTGGTTTTGCACCAAAATCTGTGACAGCCAAAAATTGTGACCTGCACGTGAATGCTTTCTGTGCATTCAAGATCACATTAATTTTTAATTGAACTCTGGGATTTGTGTGATGAAAACAAACTATTGTGACATCAAAACTTGAATCCTGTCCTTGAGTGTCTCCAGTGATGTGAAATACAACAACAAATCAAAGCAAAAAAGACATTGAAATAGAAAGGCAGTGGATTCACGGCGTTTCCTCACGTACTCATTCGATATCGTTCATCAAGATAGCTGTATCGTCTGTTGAGGATTACGACTCTCAGCAGATTCTGAAATCTGAGTCATTTACTGTCATTTTATGCTTCAGAAAAGCAGTCACGACTCATATGGCGCATAGCATTTTCTCAGAGCTACACAATCAAATCTTTACCATATATGGAGAACATTTAGCATATAGAAGATTGTAGCATTCACATTTAATATCACAGGAGGTTTAGTAGCTGGTCTATAGATGAAGAAACAGACGATCATGTGATTAAATGCTATTCACATTACTTTTTTTTCATTTCACAAATTCAGTTCCGTTTGTAATGTATTACTTCATAATGTGCACAACCAAATGCTGTGATGGGAACACGGCTAATGTCTCCCTGTTTCTTCTCTCCCCAAATCAGGAGCCTATGGAAAGGATGCCCAGGAGTCTGCCCTCATCGACATGATGAATGATGGGGTGGAGGACCTGCGCCTCAAATATGTCAAGCTGATTTACCAAGAATATGCAAGTCTGAATATCCAAAACGCAGAAACCGACATCAAGTCAATACTGAATAAGCAGTCTTTAACCAGAATTCTTTCACTTTAAGTTGATATTATGTGGACATGTGATGTATTAAAAAGGTAATGGTCTGCTGGAAAGGTTTAGGGCCTCCACACACTTTAAAATAATTTCAGTCTTAAACACAAAAATCATTCGGTTATTCCCTCAGCAGCAGTATTTGCTCATAAAAACAGAAAAGACACCAATTTGCACAAAACAGAAGAATTTTAAGCTTGAAGTAGAATAATTATTTCTGCCATCATTAAAGATCAAAACAATGTAAAATAACTTCAGAATGAATACGAAAAAGTTTATATATTGGATAAAAACCTTATTTTGTTTGATTATATCATTGACAGTGTTGTCTCTTTGTACAGGAAACTGGAAAAGCAGCTTACATTGAAGATCTGCCGAACACCCTCTCCAAGTTTGAAGCTGTGATGGCGAAGAACAAAACGGGTTTCCTGGTTGGCGACAAGGTAAAAACCGCCCGAATGTGTCCTGATGAACATGTGGCTTCAGATAAATCCATGAACAAATCCCCCTACCCGTTAACACTAGAACGACCAAGATGGTCATTTTGACCGTTTTGGATTTTCAAAGTTTAACAACGTTGTGCACAAAAAAAGTTATGATAAGATCTACCTAAAATGACCATGAGCGGTCAATTTGCGCATGATCGTGCACGTCATGTCACTATCTATGACGTGTGTTGGTCGCATCATTTCCTTCGCGAAACACATTAGCGGTCTCCAGTAAAGAGAAATAATCTAAACCTGATTTTTGATTATTGCCAACATGTCTGGTTACAGACGCCGTTAAGGACGCACCATGACTACCACCGATGCATTGCCGTATTTACAGGTGTTGGACAGTGGCTATTCTAAATTGTTTCAAAAATGGTATTAAAGTTGTTAAAATGTAATTTTAGTGTCAGTCGTTTCTTAACGGACATACTAACATATGCAATGCATTAATATGTCAGTTAGGTATTTATCTTGACAGAATATAGAGTTGAAAAACCGTGGCGGTCAAAATGACAGCCCATGGTCGTTCTAGTAGTTTTTAAGTTCCAGTCGTCGTTTAGGACTTTTTCAGTGGTTATTTTCCGTTTTTTTTTACATTTCACGTTTTATAGGCCATGTTATGTTTGTTAGATTAGCAATATACGTTTTCCATTTTGTTTTTCTGGTAATATTTTCACTTTTTCAATTTTGCTATTCAAGTTTGACCATGTCTTTCTGAAGTTTAAATTGTTTAAAAATAGTATTATAGCTGTCAAAATGTTAATTTTGGCATCAGTCGTTCCCTAACATACATACTAACATATGCAATGCATTAATTAATATCTCAATTAGGTATTTATCTTGACAGAATATAGAGTTTAAAATCCGGTGGTCCTATGGTCGTTTTAGGTAGGAGTGAAATCCCGGTCGTTCTAGTGTTAAATTTAATTTTAGTTTTAGCCCTTAGTATGGTGACGGGAAAGTTTTTAACTTGTAAGACATTGTGTTCGTGTCAGCTGCATGTTACCAATGTAGATGTGGGTGTGTTTTTTTGTGTTGTGTGTGACAGTAGTCTGACTGACTTAAACTGCCCGTCTTATTTGTAGCTCCTCTTCTTCACCACGGACTTCACCAATGACCTTTTAAAGGGATTTACAGACTTTACAATAAATGCTGTTTTGGACCACTTCTGACTTTGGCGAATTAATTTCTTGTTAATTATTCCTGTAATCCGTCTTTTCTATCATTTTTTTTTTTTTGCGTTTTCAGATTTCTTTGGTGGACTACAGCCTGTTTGAAGTTCTGCTAAACCACCTCACATTGGATCCGTCCTGTCTGGACAACTTCCCGGCCCTCAAGAGCTTCGTGGAAAAGATGTCGGCACGCCCAAAAATCAAGTCCTTCCTGGACTCTGACGCCTACAAGAAATTACCTATCAACGGCAACGGAAAACAGTGAATTGATCTTATTTCTGTCCTACTTCAATGTTGACAGAAAAAGTTGATAAAATGTTTGTAGAAGATCAAGTTTTATACTCAGTACTGTAATAAGTCACTTTGAAAAAGAACAATAAAGGTAGACAATATACGTTATTCATTGTAATGTGTGTCTGTAAACGCTGCGTCATAAAGCTACAGTCCTCAATCCAAATGTAAACCAAAGTGTGGCCTTGCTACCAAACGACAAACCACAGGACAGGAAGCTGGTGTCATTCCCAGACTGATTGACAGGTCTCTTAATACAAGGACTAACAGTAAACAACAACCAAATCTGAGTTTCTAATGTTTTCTGATGCTGTGAAAGGTTTGTTCTCATCTCTAATGGTTGTAAAGACTGGAGTCAAAAAGACCCACATTTTCTGTTACCAACTGCTGAGAAAGACACATGATTATTTTACATTTGTAGCTCAAACTATTTGATTATGAATGTAAATATACCTTCCTTCGATATGATCAGATAAATCACAGATTGGACCTTTAACACAATTTGATCACCAGATCAAGCTCATGATAATGAATTCTCCCAGCTAACGGAGGACATCACAGCTACACAGGAAGCACCATGTACTACATGAGTCCTGTGTTATGTCATTGGCACATCTTCCCTTTCTGATATTTTTTCCAAGAATGAATAATTTCCACAATTCTAGAAAATCACACTTTTGTGTCCATGCCTGCTATCCTTCCTTATATCTGCCGTCACTGTAGTGCCTCCTCCCCGTTCATTTACTGTCCCACCCCCCCACTGTAGTCCACTGACTTCCGGTTTCTACTGTGCCAGTCATATCAGTTTCCTGTTTGTTGGTGTATGCTATTGACAATGGCAGATTTTTCGCGATGCCTGCAAGAATTACTTTGGATAAATGTCAACGACATGCACAGAACTGTCGCCAAACTTTCCCCTGCACCTACCAGCAAACAAGTGAAAAGTTTCACGTTGTACATATCAAGTTACGTCCACAATTATGAGGATGAGCCTCATCCTCATAATTGTGGACCTAATTGTGGACGAACTTAGATTCTACCAGAAGCACATTATCGGCTATGGCCATAGTTGTTATGAGAGGAAAGGTCACTGTAGACCTCGTCCACCCTGAGCATGGAAAGTTCAGGCAGAGGTGAACTGACTCCCTTATACATATACAAGTTGCTCCTATGAAAAAGACAAAAAAATGACTCATTCTCACGCAAAAAGATGAACTCATTGTTTGCATAAAGTAAGCTAAAGCATACATTCAAATGAAACACCCGAAAATTAAGAAATACCTTATTTGCATTTAAGGAGTACTAGAAAGACTTTTATTTGTGTGAAAAGACCGGGTTTGGACTTTCTTGCTTGATCGACTGACAGTATGAATACTACCAATAAATGCTAAAATAAAAGTTATCCTATAATGTAGCAGATAATTCTTACTAATATCTTACAGATATTAGTACTTACGAATATCTTACAGACATTAGTAAGATATCTGATCTCTTACTAATAAGATTATATATTTTAATAATAATAACCTGATGCCTTCTACCAGTCTCCTTTCCTAAGGTCTGGCTGAAAGAATCACCATGTCATTCACCAGACCAGGTTTAACACCCTGCATTTAAACAAAAACAAGTTTTCAATAAACAAATATATATATATATAATATTGTTTATGGCTTGGCATCACCCCTGACAAATGATGGCTTGAACTCAGGTGGACTGACTTGCTGTTGTTGAGAGGTCATATCCTTTTCCAATATGAGGGTGCCTATTTCTATTCCTGTGTGTTTGCTGTAATTCTCATTCGAGTGGCACGCCACATATTCTCTGGCTTTCTCTATTGAAGTCTGTTGTAAAGGCAAGAACTCCATATCTAGAAAGCGCTCTGGACTTTGTAGTTGTGCGGTGACAGATTCCATGACTTTAGCTAGAGACTTTTTGAACATATGACATTTATTGAAGCTGCACACTCAGTTAAACCAGCTCGCACTCGAGCGTTCATCTTATTGAACCTTGCCATCTCAGAAGCCATCGAGCGGCAGCGTGTGTTTGTGTATGCGCCAGCTGTGACTGACGGCGAGGGAGATGATCGCTGCATAATTGTCCCCACTGAAAATTCTGGGCCCTATACATAAGCAGTCTCTGTGGGCCCCTTTCCTCTTTTGTCTCTCACGCATCACTTTTTTTAGTTATAGCATACTGTATATTATTTACAATCACAATACATTAATCTATTTTAACCTAACCTTAACCCAACTTAACTATCTCACAGTGATTGAAAAAAATGTATAGTATCACTTCAAACTTTGATGCATCTTAGGATACTGATGCTGACACCCATGATGTTTATTCCACAGTAAATGCCCACTGACGGGACTTCTTGTTTGCAAAGTCATTGATTAGATCTTTAAAGTCCAATTGTTTTGCTAATTAGCTTTCAATTTTCTGGAACCCTGACTTTGGTTTCTTTGGGAAAGACATGACTCTGTGCTTGTGCTTGTATCAGCAGTCACTCGTGACAGGACTAGATGAGCTGCATTGAGAGAAGCTCGTAAGGGATGGACTAAACCATTTTTCTTTAAGTCCCTCAACTGATGTCTTGAGCCAATTTTAGCTGATGTTATGACATTAATTAGTTAGAAATAAAAATTTGCAAACCAAAACAAACTTTTAATTCCAGGCTTCCCTAGCCCCCACCCCCTTTCTGGGCCCTGGAAGCCCCCCCCCCCCCACTATGACGCCACTGCCCAGAGTGCCTAAAAAGGAAATTCCATGAGTTATTCAATCATCAAATAAATGTCACAATGGAAAGGCATAAGTTCAATACGAGAAATCAGAGATCAGGTGAGACCATAGAAGCTTATGTCAGTGACTTAAAAACAAAGCAAAAAGCTGCAGATTCGGAGTCTTGCATGACGAATTAATAAAAGACAAACTTGTGTGTGGCATAATAAATGATAGCATGAGAAAACTTCTATTGTGTGATAGTGAACTGACTTTAGCCAAAGCAGTTGAAATGACAGCAACACACAAAGACACTGACTACACCGAGGCAAAACTCAGCAAATGTAGACAGCTTGCAACACAAAACAAAGGAAAAAGTTATGTGGTTTCAAGCAGAAGAAAAAAAAACACAGAACTTGTAACTCAGCCCATAGTTAATTGTAGCAACGGTGGAGGCAGCTACAAGGCCAAAAGGGACAAATGCCCAGCATTTGGCAAGCAGTGTAACAAGTGTAACAAATGGAATTGTTACAAGCAATGCTGCAAATCTATACAAAGCTATCACAAAGTTACCACAGACATAGACCTAAAAAGACTGTAAATCAAGTTGACACAGCAGAACTCTCAGATGACAGTGATGACTCGTTTTATGTTGACAGGATCACAGTAGCAACAGAAACAGTCAGGAGGAAGTGCAGGCAGCTATGAAGAGGATGAAGAGTGGAAAGGCAGTTGGTCCTGATGACATAGATGGATGATGGAGATGTTTAGGAGAGATGGCAGTGGAGTTTTTAACTAGATTGTTGAACACAATTTTGGAAGTGAGAGGATGCCTAAGGAGTGGAGAAAAAGCATACTGGTACCGATTTTCAAGAATAAGGGTGATGTGCAGAACTGCAGCAACTACAGAGGTATAAAGTTGATCAGCCACAGCATGAAGATATGGGAAAGAGTAATAGAAGCTAGGTTATGAGAGGTGATGATTAGCGAGCAGCAGTATGGTTTCATGCCAGGAAAGCACACTACAGATATGATGTTTGCTTTGAGAATGTTAATGGAGAAGTATAGAGAAGGCCAGAAGGAGTTACATTGTGTCTTTGTGGATTTAGAGAAAGCATATGACAGGACAGGGTGCCGAGAGAGGAGGTGTGGTATTGTATGAAGAAGTCGTGAGTTGCAGAGAAGTATGTAGGAGTGGTGCAGGATATGTATGAGGGAAGTGTGACAATTGTGAGGTGTGTGGTTGGAATGACAGATGGGTTCAAGGTGGAGGTGGGACTACATCAAGGATCAGCTCTGAGCCCTTTCTTGTTTGCATTGGTGATGGACAGGTTGATGGACGAGATTAGGCAGGACTCTCCATGGACTATAATGTTTGTGGATGACACTGTGATCTGTAGCGAGAGTAGGGTGCAGGTTGAGGAGAGCCTGGAGAGAAGGGGGTATGCACTGGAGAGAAGAGGAATGAAAGTCAGTAGGAGCAAGATGGAATACATGTGCATGAATGAGAGGGAGGACGGTGGAATGGTGAGGGTGAGAATGTAAGGAGTAGAGGCGACAAAGGCGTATGAGTTTAAATATTTTGGGTCAACTGTCCAAAGTAATGGGGAGTGCAGAAAAGAGGTGAAGAAGAGAGTGCAGGCAGGGTGGAGTGGGTGGAGAAGAGTGTCAAGAGTGATTTGCGACAGAAGGGTACCAGCAAGAGTTAAAGGGAAGGTTTACAAGATGGTTGTGAGAGAAGCTATGTTATATGGTTTGGAGACGGTGGCACTGACGAAAAAACAGGAGGCAGAGCTGGAGGTGGCAGAGTTGAAGATGCTAAGATTTTCATTGGGAGTGATGAAGAAGGACAGGATTAGGAACGATTATATTAGAGAGACAGCTCAGGTTGACAAAGCAAGAGGCAAGATTGAGATGGCTTGGACATGTGTGAAGGAGAGATGCTGGGTATATTGGGAGAAGGATGCTGAATATGGAGCAGCCAGGAAAGAGGAAAACAGGAAGGCCAAATGGAGGTTTATGGATGTGATGAGGGATGACATGCAGGAGGCTGGTGTGACAGAGGAAGATGCAGAGGACAGGAAGAAATGGAAACGGATGATCCGCTGTGGCAAACCCTAACGGGAGCAGCCAAAAGTAGTAGAGTAGTACACACGTCTAGGCGTCATCTCCCCAGTTTCAGAACCTACTGAATAGGTATCATCAATGGTAGCTACCCACAAGATAAATTCAGATGACATATGCCTCTGCATTCACCCAAGGGACCTCAACAAAGCTCTCAAATGCACACATCACCCAATGCACATTGTGGAGGAAGTAGCAGCGCAGATGCCAAACTCCACTGTGTTCTCAACGTTAGGTTCCAAAAGCTCTTTTTGGCAAATACCACTGGATCACAGGTCTTCATAAGCAGCACCAGTGAAGTATTTCAGCACACAATGGAGCAAATTTTCACTGGATATCCTTGTACAGTGATAGGTGATAGTTGATGACATCATTGTCGGAGGAAGCAGCGAGAAAGAACATGACAAAAACCTCAAGAAAGTCCTTGATCAGCACGTGTAGTCAACTTAAGGCTAAACCCAAATAAGTACAGATTCAGACTGAAGGAAGTCAGTTACGTGGGTCACATGTTCACAAGCCAAGGGCTAATGCCGGACCTGTAATGTACCTGTAATGGCTAGGACGATAATGTTATACTTGCCTGCAGATAATAATTTGTGTTCTTAGTAATGGAAGCATAGCTAAAGAGAAAGTATGTAGAACATTGTATTTGTTCCAATACATGTTTGATATGTAACAGCCACCGTACTAAGGTACGGTGGCTGTTACGGATACGGAACAATTGCAGTGATGAAATAAAAACATGTGAATCAATAATCAAATTTAAAAGACTCCTTAAAAATAATATTTTGAACAGATATGGGATGGAGCTGTAACATCTTGTGTGAGTTGTTCTTGAGTTGTTTTGATGTTGCTCTGCACTTGCTTTGTTCTTGTTGTGTTGAAAGAATGACCTTTGTATGGTTTACTAGATAGACGTCACGGTCATTGGTGGTAGATGACTGAGTTTTCATTTAAGTCACACAGTTCACTGTTGAAATACTAAAATAGAAAAAGGGGGGTAGGACTAGAAACGTTTTTTTTAACTTCTGCCTACTCCTTCTCGAACTGCCGAGATTTAAAACAAATGTTTGACGATGATATTGCTTGCTTGTTTTGACATTTTTCTCTTTTTTTTCTTTTATTATACGTTTTAATTTTTTTAACGTTCGAAATAAACAAAATAAATAAATAAATAAATAAAAGGTAACCGCCTACTACCGCTACAGGAAGTACGTCAGCAATCGGTTCTGTTGTTCCAATGAATAAACTTATTAAACGTTCTCCAGTGCCTGACCGCTCATCATTCTACAGTAGCCTTTAACAGTATTAGATTCACAGCAGTGATATGATTCACAGAAACTTTACTGATTTGACGAACAGGAACCTGTCTCATGAACCAGTCTGCACTGAACCTGCAGGATAACTTCCCCTTACTGGGAGGCTTTTGGCGTTTCCTCATAGATCTAGAGCACTCAGCGCTAATGGATAGTTCTCTTGTTTAATCCTTGTTTGCAACTGAGATTGACAATGACGTTAGGAAAATGTAACAGTGATTGTCACATAGAAACATAACACTAGCAGCAACTTATCACTACGCTAGCATTGGCTAGTACAAAAACGTGCTAGGTGCTAACATTACACGTCCGGATCTTACCTTCGTAATTGTGGCTGTAGATTGAAAGGGAAAGTTTGAAGCCCTTCTCCTTTTTGGTAACTGACGCATGGCATGCTTCTTGGATAATGCGACAAACGTCGTTTACCGTGAGTTTGGGGGATCCCACTGCTTTCCTGGGCAAGACACGCCCTGCGTAGCATCCAGGCGCTACGATTCTAGGAAGACCCACCCCGACTCTGAGATTGAAAAGCGCCACTGCTTCGCTATTGTTGTCGCTTGTCATTATCACTTCCGGCGCTGCCCGGAAATGACCGAGACGGAACGCGGAGAGTGTGCATTAAACCCCATTAAAAGTGACCGTGCAATCAATTAACAAACACGAAACCGTCGAGAGCCACGGCGCACCTGACGCGAAATATAGGTGCACTGTCTCTTTAATCGATGGACCTGAGACAGTCTGACATTGAAACAAGGATCTAATAGCTCCGTCGTTTTTCTTTAAATTATCAGAATAATCACGTGGATGACCAACGAAAGTATCCACGAGCAAGGCACCTCCTCAACACAGTCCATTACAGCACAGAGCTGCCAAGCTCATCTGAACCACCAACCTCAGCCTCCTCATAACTTGGACAACAGGCACGTGCCACAGAGCCCGGCAGCGATATTATGAACCCTACATAGGCCTCGCCAAAATCCCGTTTCTGGCTTTGTCACGTGTGCGCCACCGTAGCAACGCGAAAATATGTTGTTATGGGGTTAGCGCTCATCAAGGAAACGCTGTACATCCACAATTTAACCTGTCTAAGTTATCCACAATCAACATTAATATAATACCAATAACGTATCCAAGGAGCAGAGGCAGACCTTGTAACCTAAAATTGTTAGGTTAGTCAACTTAAGGCTATTCTTTCCCTCACAATCATAATTTCAACCCCATGGTTCACTTTTTAGACGATTCATAAGTTATGTAACTTAATATTTTGATTATTTTTAATCAAAACCAAAAATAATCTAGACTTCCTGCTTAATTTCGTTTTCAGGGCAAACACTTAAATCATAAGACAAACATCCTAGTCATGTCTTTCACTTCATTTACCAGAAAGTTTACATTTTCTACTATTAGCCTAGGCCTATAGTGTATAGTGCACAGTGTTGTATAAAGAAGGCCTGCTGAAAAGCTATAGGCTACTTGGGTAAAAGTAATGAAGTATCAGACATCGAAACTACTCAAGTTTCAATGAGCAATGAGGATCATGAACAGAGGAGAGCACAGCTAACGTTAGCTTTGCTTCGCACCGAGTTGATAGTTGATTGTTTCCTTAGCAACGCAGCGGAAATCCGGCGTCCGTTCGCGAGATTTGGGACAGGGTACGGGATTTTGGCGAGGGCTATGTAGGGTTCACAATATCGCAGCCCGGCAAGAGTTACGATGGACAGGTGAGATCACTGTTTGAATTACGGGGGGCGGGGGGATTGGGGTATGACCCCATAAATAATTCAATTCAAAACTTTATTGCAGACTCAGGGTCCATAACAGACAAAGACAAATAGGTAAAAGACAAACCCTAGACAGTACACAGAGTAAACACAATAAAATTACATAAATGGAACAAGTCAGTGCGTTAAAAGAAGGCAGCTATACCAGTAGTCCCACTGCAGGGATTGGTAGCGTGTGGCACTGAATCTTATATTAGTCAAACTGTTGATGATTACATTATCAGAGTCAATAAGCCGGCAAATAAATTTATACATAAGATTTCTTAGAAGAGCATGAAAGGTACTGACTCCTGCAGCCACAAACATGTCACTTGCACTACACCATCTAGGTCTTTTTTTCAGCAGTATTCTCATGGCATCCTTATAAGCCACTCGAGCCTCTGTAAGCTTGCTTTTTTATAGTTTGACCACAGGTGTGCAATATTGAGTGTTGTACAATATGCTCTGAACAGAGACATCTTCACACTAACTGAACACATACCAAACTTGCGTGACAGAGTGTTTGCTTGTGCATACATCATGCGGCATTGCCTATAAATATCATCATTGTCTGTCGTTTGTTCAGTAATATAGTGCCCAAGATATTTCACCTTATTACATACCACAAGATTATTATCAGACAATTTAAAATCAGGAAATTTTAGATGATTGACCTCTTTGGTTCTGCAGATCATGACAACACTCTTACTAGCATTGTATTTGATATCATGCTCCACACCATACACAGAACATATATCAAGGAGCTGCTGGAGACCAGCGCTACAGGGACTAAGAATGACAAGGTCATCTGCATACATAATATGGTTCACCAAGGTATTGCCAGTCATGCACCCAGTGTTACAGGCTTTCAGCTGCTTGGACAAATCATCAATATATAAATTGTAGAGAGCCGGAGACAGAATTCCCCCTTGTCTGACACCATTGCTAACCCCAAATGGGGCTGAAACACTATTACCCCATTTCACTTGCACAGTCTGGTGGGTCGATAAGCCAGGATTCTCACAATGTATTTAGGGACCCCTCTTTGACTCAATTTAACAAACAACTTTCTATGATTAACACGATCAAAAGCTTTAGAAGCATCAATAAAACACATAAGAACAGATGAGTTTTGGCCTCTGTATTTGTTTACAATTTCCTTTAAGGCATATATACTTAAGTCAGTGCCATGTTTAGCTTTAAAACCAAACTGGTTATCTGTGGAGTTGATAAATTCATACACTCTATCCAGCAGTATTCTTTCTAGGACTTTTGACAGTATGCTGGCTAGAGCTATAGGCCTGTAGTTCTCTAGGCTGCATACTTTACCAGCGTTGTCCTTAATGACTGGCACTAACAGTACAGACAACATTGAGTCTGGTAACAAGCCATGGACCATAAAGCCAGTAAAACAGATGGCAAGGAGAGGAGCTAACCTCGGACTTGCATATTTAAGGTGTTCAGCAGTAATGTTATCTAAGCCACTTGCCTTGTTAACAGACAGCTTGTTTATAGCTTAGACTCGGACCCAAAAAAGGTAAGAAAAACTGGTCTGTCTGGTGGATTGAAACGTTTATATATCCTTCTTACCTGTAATTGTAAATATTACAATAAATATTCACACCTGAAAGTAATACGATTTCAGACACCCATAAAGTGGATCATACCATTTCTTAATCTTGACATTAGTTGAATATTTCATCTGCCTGCTTCATTGCAGTGGCTCGCGTCCTCATTAAAGTCTATGCTTGCGTGCGTCACACAAGCCAATGGAGACGCTGTAGATTAATGTAAGTAGCTAGCTATCTAGCAATTTTTAAAAATATTATTTATTTATAAATTTTCAACATATACAACAACATAACATCCTCACCTCACCTCACCTATCCCATAACCTCTCGAGAGGTCATTAGGCCATCGCTGTTGAATCCGCAACCAGTCCTTGCCATGTTTGTCTGTCCTCAACTGCCCTTTGTACAGCAGCATATAAGTATCTTATTTATATTTTCTCATACATAGCTTGACAGGATAAATCTTGTGAATCATTTTAAATATACTTCTCTAATAGTGTTGCTCACAAGATATTCATGAGGCAACACTTTTTTTTCTTCCAGTAAATAACATCAACCAAATAATTCATATATGGAACTGAGACAGTGTGACATTGAAATAGTCATATTCTGGATATTATTTTCTCCCCACCTGACAGTGTTGCCAGTCACACTCCTTATGATGACTGACTGAGAGAAAACCAAGATTCAAACTGCAAACCTCAGGATTGAAACACAAGTATTTTAGTCCATTGTACCACCCGAGTGTCCAGTTCCTCTATAAGTTGACAAATACAGATGCCATTCTTTAATTTGATATGTACATCTTTTAAAAGCTTTAGCAAATAACACCTCATTCTGACCATTTTGCTAACTAAAAAGTTCCCTGTGGTTCCATCATGAAATCGAGGCACTTGTGTTCAGTAAAGTGCAAGAAAAAGGGCAAAAGTAATTGTTCTACTGTGCATTTTAAATCATGAAAACTAATAGGCATTTGTCTTTTAAGATCAGTGTTGTATTTTGACAGTTGGCCACCCCTCTTGCCAAAGATTTTACCCTCACTAAAAATATCAGCTTGGGGTGTGGATTTTTATGTCAGCTTCTGGTGAGAAGATTTAAAAGGCCGGGTATCAACGTGTTGCTGAGGTTGCACTGCAACATCCATTCACTGGTGCGATCCCACTACTGGACAGTACGGGGGCTTTGACCTGCTTCGTTTCCGACCTGGGCCGGTTCACCCCTCCTTAGACGATCTGGTGGTTTCAGACTCCCCCAAGATCACCATATCGATACCGAACTTAGAAAGGACACCTGCTCGACATAGTCCATTACAGCACAGAGCTCCTTAGCTCATTCGAACCACCAACCTCAGCCTCCCTGTAACTTGGATTACAGGCACGCGCCACAGTGCCCGGCGAGAGTTACAATACACAGCTGAGAATATCACAATGCTGTTATCTCATTGTCAAGATGTGAAGCCTAATAAATACAATTTTCTAAGAGTAAGGTCAATACTACTAGTGGAAATGACAAATAAATTGTTTAATTCTGCCTTTTAACAAATGGAAACTAATCCATATCTCACTGATGCCATGGGGAACATTATAAACCCATTCTGGGTTTTGTTGGGTCCCTATTCGTGGTTCCTGCTCTATTGAAGCCGATAGTAGACTACTCAAAATCAACTTATCTCTTGAAAAAATAAAATTGTAATTACTCACACATGTTCTCTACTACTACTACTTTCGGCTGCTCCCGTTAGCGGTCGCCACAGCGGATCATCCGTTTCTTCCTGTCTTCTGCGTCTTCCTCTGTCACACCAGCCACCTGCATGTCTTCCCTCACCACATCCATAACATAACACATAACATAACATAACACATAACATAACACATGTTCTGCTTGAATTAAATTATACTCCTGAGTGGAAGTCCATTCTGTGTGAAAACAGCCCAGTCTCATTGAACACCATTTTTTTTCTGAAACCCCTCCCTTGTAAAGTGATAACGTATTCATTTTAAAACAGAAAATCACGATTTGTCTCTGTGCCAGTAAACCATCATTAGCAGAGATAACCATAGTGTCCCTACCATGGTTGACCTCCATTAGAGATGTACAAGTGTTCCACTCCTAGTAGGAGTCACTGGTTCCACCAGTAAGACAGGTTTTCCATGTTAACACCAACCAGACTAAAATTCAGTTGCTTGTAATTTTTTTTCTCATACTTGCATTCCCGTATTACTTTCTTCCCACCTGACAGTGTTGCCAGTCACATTCCCTATGATAACTCATTGAGAGAAAACCAGGATTCAAACCATCAACTTCAGTAGACTTCAGTAGTAGACTGCGCAAAATCTACTTATTTCTTGAAAAATCAAAAATTATAATTACTCACACATGTTGTGCTTGAATATATTATACCTGAGTGGAAGTCCATTCTGTGTGAAAACAGCCAACTCTTATTGAACACCGCTTTTTTCTGAAGCCCTTCCCTTGTAAAGGGATAACTTTAAACAGAGAACCATGGCTTGTCTCTGTGCCAGTAAACCATCATTAGCAAAGATAACCATAGTCTCCCTACCATGGTTGACCTTCATTAGAGGATGAACAAGTGCTCTACCCCCAGTAGGAGGCACTGTTTCCATCAGTGAGACAGGTTTTCCATGTTAAGACCAACCAGACTAAAATTAATAGTTGCTTGTAATTTTTTTCTCATAATCCTATTCCAGAAATGTTCATCCCACCTGACAGTGTTTCTAGTCACACTGCCTATAATAAATGACTGAGAGAAACCCAAGATTCAAACTACCAACCTCAGCATTGAAACACAAGTGTTTTAGTCCACTGTATCACCTCAGTATCTATTTTTGCTGCAAGTTAGCAGATACAGATACCATTTAACAAATTCAACAGAAGTATCCGAAAGCTCAGGTACTTAGACAGGGCAGCTGCTCAACATAGTCCATTACAGCAGTGTTTCCCAACCTAGTCCTCAAGGAACCCCTATCCTGCAGATTTTCTTTGCAACCCTGAATAGGTACCTGTTTGTAGTTATTCAACCAATCATCAATGAATTATGTCAGATGTTGCACACCTTGCATAATTAAGTGCGGTGAGATGATTGGTTGAGTAAGTACAAGCAGGGCTACCTATGCAGGGTTACAATGAAAATCTGCATGAAAGGGTTTCCTTGAGGACAACGGTTGGGAAACGCTGCATTACAGCACAGAGGTCCACAGCACATTCAAACCATCAACCTCAACCTCTCTGTGACTTGGATTACAGGCACGCACCACAGTGCCCAGCGGGAGTTACAATGGTGAAATTATTACAATATTTCTGTTTTATAGTCAAAATATGTAACAAATACTTTGTTTCAAAGAGCTTGCTTATGTTATTTTGTTCTAATAGTCATATTCTGGATATTATTTTCTACTCACCCGACAGTGTTGCCAGTCACACTCCTTATTATGACTGACTGAGAGAAAACCAGGATTCAAACTGTGAACCTCAGCACTGAAACACAAGCATTTTAGTCCACTGTACCACCTGAGTGTCCATTAATAGAGAATTTGTCTTTTAAAATCAGTGTTGTACTTTGACAGTCATTCACCCCTTTTGCCAAAGATTTTACCCTCACTAAACTAAATATCAGCTTGGGATGTGGATTTTTATGTCAGCCTCTGGTGAGAAGATTTAAAAGGCTGGGTAACAACGTGTTGCTGAGGTTGCACTGCAACATCTATTCACTGGTGCGATCCCACTACTGGACAGTACGGGGGCTTTGACCTGCTTCGTTTCCGACCTGGGCCGGTTCACCCCTCCTCAGACGATCTGGTGGTCTTAGACTCCCCCAAGATCACCATATCGATACCGAACTTAGAAAGGACACCTGCTCGACATAGTCCATTACAGCACAGAGCTCCCTAGCTCATTTGAACCACCAACCTCAGCCTCCCTGTAACTTGGATTACAGGCACACGCCACAGTACCCGGCGAGATTTATAGTAGACAGCTGAGAATATCACAATGCTGTTATCTCCGTGTCAAGTTGTGAAGCCTAATAAATACAATTTTCTAAGAGTAAGGTCAATGCTGCTAGTGGAAATAACAAATACATTGTTTAATTCTGCCTTTAAACAAATAAAAACTAATCCATGTCTCACTGAAGCCATGAGGAACATTATAAGCCCATTCTGGGTTTTGTTGGATCCCCATTTGTGGTTCCTGCTCTATTGAAGCCGATGGTAGACTACTCAAAATCGACTTATTTCTTGAAACAATAAAAATTATTACTAACACATGTTGTGCTTGAACACATTATATCTGAGTGGAAATCCATTCTGTGTGAAAACAGCCAACTCTTATTGAACACCATTTTTTTCTAAAAAGTAAGTAAAGTGATAACTTATTCATTTTTTAACAGAGAACCATGGTTTGTCTCTGTGCCAGTAAAGCATCATTAGCACAGATAACCATAGTCTCCCTACCATGGTTGACCTTCATTAGAGGATGAACAAGTGCTCCGCCCCCAGTAGGAGGCACTGTTTCCATCAGTGAGACAGGTTTTTCATGTTAACACCAACCAGACTAAAATTAATAGTCGGTTGTATTTTTTTCCCCTAATAGTTGTATTCCAGTATTACTTTCTCCCACCTGACAATGTTGCTAGTCACATTCCCTATGATAAGTCATTGAGAAAAAAGAGGATTCAAACTATCAACCTCAGCATTGAAACACTAGTGTTTTAGTCCACTGTACCACACAAGTATCTATTTTTGCTGTAAGTTGGCAGATACAGATACCCTTCAGGATTTACACCACAGGAGGTGCAATTCACATCAGTATCTTATTTATATTTTCTCATACATAGCTTGACAGGATAAATCTCGTGAATCATTTTAATATACTTCCCCAATAGTGTTGCTCACAAGACATTTATTAGGCAACAACCGTACTTTTCTCCAGCAAATGACATCAACCAAATAATTCCAATATGGAAGTGAGACAGTGTGACATTGAAACAAGGATCTAATAGCGCCGTTGTTATACTTTAAATTATTAGAAAAACATGTATGTCCAACAAAAGTATCCACACGCTTAGGCACTTAAACAAGACAGCTGCTCAACATAATCCATTACAGCACAGAGCTCCACAGCTCATTCCAACAACCATCAAGCAGCTGGATGACTTCATCTGCAAGATTGTTTTACAAAGTTCCTCTTCACTAATTTTTGCAGAAGGAAATTAGATTTCCCCGAGAGTTGTTACTATCAGTTTGACTGTTTGGATTAACAACCTTATTGATGATACCTGCTCGGGTTATTAATGATTTTATTAACAAAGAATGATGCAAACTCGTCACATTTTGATTTAGATGCAGGGCATAACTGCTCATGAGACTGGGGAGGATTTATAAGGTGATCGATTGTGGAAAATAAGACTCTGCAGTTGTTCCTGTTTTCATTTATAATGCCAGAGAAATAAGCCTGCCTTGCACAGCGCAGAGCTTTGTTATAAACGAATATAGATTTTCTAAAAATTTCGCCATGGATTGTAAGCATTTTTTTCCCGTATTCGCTCTGCTCTATGGCAATCCCTCTTGAGCAAACGTATTTGCTCAGTCTTCCAGGGTATTACTGTAGTCTGTGATTTTTTCTTAGTTTTCATAGGAGCCACTATGTTGAGAGCTGACTCTAGTTTAAAGTTGAAATGGTTAACTTTATCATGCACTGAGGAAATATCAGCTGACAGGGGAAGACTGTGCAGGTGATGAGGGAAGTTAATGACTGCAGAAGGACTAAGAAAACGTCTTTTGATGATACACTCTGTGTTGTTTTTTGCTAAGTCAGAGACAGTCATGTGAAAAAACAAACAGTAGTGATCTGATAAATCAGTATCAACAATCTTGTCAACAGCAACATTCAGGCCTCTAGAGATCACTAAAGCTAGGGTGTGGCCAGGGTTGTGGGTTGGCCCAACAACATGCTGAATAAAATCAAAGGAAAGCAGAAGCTGTACAAACTCCATAGCTTTGCTGTCCGAGGCGTTATCCACATGCAAATTAAAGTCGCCAGAAATTAGAATTCTGTCATAATTAGTAAAACAAATTGACAGTAGTTCTGATATTTCAGGTAAAAATAAGGCTGTATGCTTTCGGGGCCGGTAAATAAATAGACGATTGACTTTCCAATAAGATCGCCTGATACTCGAAGGATGAGAAACTGCCTAGATGCAAGCGCTTACAGTTAAAAACATCTGAGAAAATGGCTGCCAGTCCTCCATCTCTCTTACCCTCACGTATAGAGTGGATGAAACTGTAGTTTGGAGGAGAGGCTTCAGCTAGAAGGGCAGTTCCATCTGAACCAAGCCAAGTTTCTGTTAGAAGAATAAAATCTAGCTTCCCCTCACAGATAAGATCATTTATGGAGAAGGTCTTATTTGCAAGTGCCCTGATATTTAACAGAGCCAGGTTTAGCTTTTTATCATGGCTGGGCTTTTCTACAGGGCCAAGACATTTCAGAGGGACCAAATAAGACTGCTCAAAACACTCTTTGCCCTGGTCTCCCTATTTGAGAGGACAGTCTGAATATTACATACATCATAATTCTTATGTCATTTAGCTAGGCACTGTCCGATGTTGTGAGACAGCAGCTGAGCACCAGTTTCGTTTGGGTGGAGGCCATCCTTTTTCAGCAGGAAACAGGTCAAAGTTACTTACAAACTCAAGACCAGTAGCTGTGCAATAGTTCTGTAACCAGTGGTGGAGGGCATAAAGTCTAGACCACCTCTCACGTCCTCTCTCATGGGTAGGGAGGGGGCCAGAAACAAAAATCTTAAGACCCAGGTCTGAAAGGGAAGAAAACAAATTAAGGAAAAAATTTTAAAACCTCAGACTCAATAGGCATTTGTCTTTTAAGATCAGTGTGGTACTTTGACAGTCATTCACCCCTTTCACCAAAGATTTTACCCTCACTAAAAATATCAGCTTGGGGTGTGGATTTTTATGTCCGCCTCTGGTGAGAAGATTTAAAAGGCTGGGTATCAACGTGTTGCTGAGGCTGCACTGCAACATCTATTCACTGGTGCGATCCCACTACTGGACAGTACGGGGGCTTTGACCTGCTCCGTTTCCGACCTGGGCCGGTTCACCCCTCCTTAGACAATCTGGTGGTTTCAGACTCCCCCAAGATCACCATATTGATACCAAACTTAGAAAGGACACCTGCTCGACATAGTCCATTACAGCACAAAGCTCCCCAGCTCATTTGAACCACCAACCTCAGCCTCCCTGTAACTTGGATTACAGGCACGCGCCACAGTGCCCGGCGAGAGTTGCAATAGACAGCTGAGAATATCACAATGCTGTTATCTCATTGTCACACTATGTGAAGCCTAGTAAATACTATTTTTTAAGAAATAAGGTCAATACTACTTGTAGAAATGACAAATTGCTTAATTCTGCCTTTTAACAGATGGAAACTAATCCATGTCTCACTGATGCCATGAGGAACTTTATAAACCAATTCTGGGTTTTGTTGGGTCGCCATTTGTCATTCCTGCTCTATTGAAGCCGATAGTAGACTGCTCAAGACCTACTTGTTTCTTGAAAAATCAAAAATTATGATTACTCACACATGTTCTGCTTGAATATGTTATACTCCTGAGTGGAAGTCCATTCTGTGTGAAAAGCCAACTCTTATTGAACACCTTTTTTTTCTAAGGCCTTTCCCTTGTAAAGTGATAACTTGTTCATTTCTGAGCAGAGAACCATGGTTTCTCTCTGTGCTAGTAAACCATCATGAGCAGATAGCCATAGTGTCCCTACCATGGTTGACCTTCATTAGAGGATGTACAAGTGCTCCACCCCCAGTAGGAGGCAGTGTTTCTATCAGTGACTCAGATTTTCCATGTTAACAACAACCAGACTAAAATATAAAGTTGCTTGTATTTTTTTTTATAGTCATATTCCAGATGTTTTCTCCCCACCTGATAGTGTTTCTAGTCACACTGCCTATGATAACTGACTGAGACAAAACCAGGATTCAAACTATCAAATCTCAGCATTGAAACACAAGTGTTTTAGTCCACTGTACCACCTAAGTATCTGTTTTTGTTGTAAGTTGGCAGATATAGATACCATTTAGGATTTACACCACAGAAGGTGCAATTCACATCAGTATCTTATTTATATTTTCTCATACATAGCTTGACAGAATAAATCTTGTGAATCATTTTAAATATACTTCTCTAATAGTGTTGCTCACAAGATATTCATGAGGCAACACTTTTTTTCCCAGTAAATAACATCAACCAAATAATTCCAGTATGGAAGTGAGACAGTGTGACACTGAAACAAGGATCTAATAGCTCCGTTGTTGTACTTTAAATTATTAGAAAAACATGTATGTCCAACATAATTATCCACAGGCTTAAGCACTTAAACAGGACAGCTGCTCAACATAACCCATTACAGCACAGAGCTCCACAGCTCATTCCAACCATCAACCTCAGCCTCCCCCTGACTTGGATTACAGTCACGCGCCACAGTGCCCAGCAAAAGTGACAATGGTCAGGTGAAATTATCACAATATTTTTTTTTTGCAGTCAAAATATGTAACAAATACTTTGTTTCAAAGAGCTTGCTTGTGTTTTTGTTCTAATAGTCATATTCCGGATATTATTTTCTCCCCACCTGACAGTGTTGCCAGTCACACTTCTTATGATGACTGACTGAGAGAAAACCAGGATTCAAACTGTGAACCTCAGCATTGAAACACAAGTATTTTAGTCCATTGTACCACCCGAGTGTCCATTTCCCCCCTAAATGGACAAATACAGATGCCATTCTTTAATTAGATATGTGCATCTTTTAAAGCTTTAGCAAATAATACCTCCTTCTGACCATATTGCTAACTAAAAAGTTCCCTGTGGTCCCATCATAAATCAAGGCACTTGTGTTTAGTAAAGTGCAAGAAAAAGGGCAAAAGTAATTGTTCTACTGTGCATTTTAAATCATGAAAACTAATAGGCATTTGTTTTTTAAGGCCAGTGTTGTACTTTGACAGTTGGTCACCCCTCTTGCCAAAGATTGTACCCTCACTAAAAATATCAGCTAGCAGTGTGGATTTTTATGTCAGCCTTTGGTGAGAAGATTTAAAAGGCTGGGTATCAACGTGTTGCTGAGGCTGCACTGCAACATCTATTCACTGGTGCGATCCCACTACTGGACAGTACGGGGGCTTTGACCTGCTTCGTTTCCGACCTGGGCCGGTTCACCCCTCCTTAGACAATCTGGTGGTTTCAGACTCCCCCAAGATCACCATATCGATACCGAACTCAGAAAGGACACCTGCTCGACATAGTCCATTACAGCACAAAGCTCCCCAGCTCATTCGAACCACCAACCTCAGCCTCCCTGTAACTGGGATTACAGGCACGCGCCACAGTGCCCGGCGAGAAATGTAATAGACAGCTGAGAATATCACAATGCTGTTATCTAATTGTCAAGATGTGAAGCCTAGTAAATACTATTTTTTTAAGAAATAAGGTCAATACTACTAGTAGAAGTTTAATCCTGCCTTTTAACAGATGGAAACTAATCCATGTCTCACATGATACCATTATAAACTCATTCTGGGTTTTGTTGGGTCCCCTTTTGTGGCTCCTGCTCTATTGAAGCCGATAGTAGACTACTCAAAATCTACTTATTTCTTGAAATAATAAAAATTATGATTACTCACACATGTTCTGCTTGAATACATTATACCTTAGTGGAAGTCCATTCTATGTGAAAACAGCCAACTCTTATTGAACACCATTTTTATTCCCCTATGGCCCTTCCCTTGTAAAGTGATAATTTATTAATTTTTTAACAGAGAACCATGGTTTGTCTCTGTGCCAGTAAACCGTAATTTGCAGAGATAACCATAGTCTCCCCACTATGTCTGACCTTCATTAGAGGATGTACAAGTGCTCCACCCCAGTAGGTTTTACTGGTTCCATCAGTGAGTCAGGTTTTCCATGTTAATGCCAACCACACTAAAATTAACAGTTGGTATTATTATTGGTATGTATTATTTTTTTTCCTATTCTAGTCACACTGCCTATGATAACTGACTGAGAGAAAACCAGGATTCAAAAGATCAACCTCAGCATTGAAACACAAGTGTTTTAGTCCACTGTACCACCTGAGTATCTATTTTAGCTGCAAGTTGGCAGATACAGATACCAATTAGGATTTACACACAGAAGGTGCAATTCCCATTAGTATCTTATTTATATTTTCTCATATATAGCTTGACAGGATAAATATTTTAAATAATTTTCAATATACTTCTCTTAATAGTGTTGCCCACAAGATATTTATGAGGCAACAACCATACTTTTCTCCAGCAAATAACATCAACCAAGTAACACCAATATGGAACTGAGACAGTGTTGAAACAATGATCTAATAGCTCTGTTGTTGTTGTTTTCTTTAATTTATCAGAAAGCACATGTAAAAAACAGCCGGCACAGTGGCGCAGTGGTTAGTGCAGTTGCCTCACAGCAAGAAGGTCCTGCGTTTGAGCCCCAGGTTAGTCCAACTGTGGGGGTTGTTGCAGGTTGTTCCCTGTGTGGAGTTTGCATTTTCTCCCAATGCCTGGGTGGGTTTCCTCTGGGGGTCTGTTTTCCTCCCACAGTCCAAAGACATGTAGGTCAGGTGAATGGGCCGTACTAAATTGTCTCTAGGTATGAATGTGTGTGTGTGTGTGTGTCGGCCCTGTGCGATGGTCTGGCGGCCTGTCCAGGGTGTCTCCCCACCTGCTGCCCAATGACTGCTGGGATAGGCTCCAGCATCCCCGCTACCCTGACAGCAAAATAAGCGGTTCGGATAATGGATGGACACGGAAAAAACGTGTGTATGACCAACAAAAATATTCACAGGGACGACACCTGCTCAACACAGTCCCTTACAGCACAGAGTTCCCAAGCTAATTTAAACCACCAACCTCAGTCTCCCCATAACTTCGACAACCAGTGCTAAATTTATGGAAACGATAACTATGTCACAAACCATGAATTCAGAGTCAGTTAATGTACTCTTGGATAATTTTAACTTGAAAATTTTGAATGTCATGGATGTTGTTGCACCTGTAAAAGTCAAGAAAACTCTGAGCAAAAAGAAGGTACCTTAGAGAAATACCATGATGGTAAAAGCCCTGAAAAGGGAATGCAGGAAAGCCGAACACAAATGGAGGAAAACGAAACTTCAAATCCACTACGACTTGTATAAACAAAGCCTTTCAAATTTTAACTACGAATTATGCAAGGCTAGACAGCTACATTTTTCTAACTTGATTATGGGAACATTAATAATACCCACACTCTGTTTGCCCCCCAAAACAGATAGCCTCAGAAAATGTAATGAATTTGCTTGCTTTTTTGGTAAAAAAATTCAAACTATTAGATGGGCCATCAACGCCACGCAGTCAAGCAATAAAACTGCAGTCTCTACAACCGCCTAGAAATAATCGGGTCATTATGTCTCAAATTAATACCATTGATGAAGAAACTCTAGCGGAATCAGTTAAGCATCTTAAATCATCAACACGTTATCTTGACAGAGTGCCATCTGATTTTTTTTAACTACTTTAACTCTGTAAAAACTGAGTTACATCAAATAGTTAATAGCTCATTGTTATCAGGCACTTTCCTAAAGTCACTAGAAATAGCTGCCATTTAGCCACTCCTAAAAAAAGAGAACTCAAGATACCTCTGTGTTAAATAACTATAGACCAGTTTCAAATCTTCCTTTTATAGCCAAAATCCTTGAGAAAGTTGTTTCTAATCAACTCAGCAATTTTTTGAACTCAAGTGGTCATTTTGACAAATATCAGTCAGGTTTCCGACCTAACTACAGTACTGAAACAGCTCTTATAAAAGTGTTAAATGATATACGGCTGAATACTGATTCAGGTAGAATATCTGTTCTGGTTTTACTTGATTTCAATGCAGGATTTGATACTGTGGATGACAGAATACTGTTGGACAGACTGGAACATTGTGTAAGACTTTCCGGAGCAGTCCTTAATTGGTTTAGGTCTTATTTAGAAGACCAGAGTTATTTTGTCACCATTGGCAGTTATGAATCTGATAGAGTGGCTTTGACATGCGGAATCCCCCAAGGATCAGTTCTTAGACCTCTCCTGTTTAATCTGTACATGCTGCCTTTTGGCCAAATTCTTCAGAGCAACAAAATGGACCATAGTTATGCAGATGATAGCTATATCTGGCTCTCTCACCTGATGATCTCAGCCCAATAGACTCACTGAGTCACTGTTTGGAGCAGATAAATAATTGGATGAGCCAAAACGTTCTTCAATTAAATAAGGGGGAAAAAACAGATTATTGTGTTTGGCAACAAAGAGAACTATTATAAATGAACAACTCAAGTCTCCAGCTCTAAAAACCAAAAAACAAGTCCGAAATCTTGCCATTTTAATAGATTCAGATCTCACGTTCACCAGCCATATCAAAGCAATCACTAAAACAGCCTTCTATCATCTTAAAAATATATCCAGAATCAAGGGTTTGGTCTCCCAAAATGACCAAGAGAAGCTCATCCATGCTTTTATTTCCAGTAGAATTGACTACTGTGACGGTCTCTTGACTGGTCTTCCCAAAAAGACCATGAAACAGCTGCAGCTTATTCAGAATGTTGCTGCTAGAGTTTTAACCAGGACCAAGAGAACGGAGCACATTACTCCAGTCCTGAAATCTTTAAACTGGCTTCCAGTTAGTTACAGAATAGATTTTAAAGTGCTGCTACTTGTCTACAAATCACTGAATAGTGTAGGCCCAGAATAAATCACTGACATGCTTGAAGTGTATAAACCGGGTAGGGCTCATGGATCCATGGACTCAGGTCAGTTAGTTCAGCCCAGAGTCCAAACCAAACATGGTGAAGCAGCATTTAGCTGCTATGCTGCACGCAACTGGAACAAACTACCAGAATAGCTTAGCTGTGCCCCAAATATATCAATTTTTAAATCTAGTTTAAAAACTTTTTATTTTCTTGTGCCTATGATTGAGCATTAAAAATTGCACCTTATTCCTACTGCATTTTAATTCTGGAAGAAGATCTCTAGTCACTCCTGGCAGGGGAGTGACTATGTTTTTATTTATTTATTTTGTACTTTGTTTTTTTTCTTTTTACCGTGCCTGTCTTTAATTGTATTACTCTTTTTAATTACTATTTCAAAGTACATGTTATGTACTTTGTTCTATTTTAATTATATTTCATATATGATTTTTTATTTTATATGGTTGTTCCTTTTATTGTTTTGTTTTGGGGGTTTTTTGGTGTAAAGCACACTGAATTGCCCTGTGTACGAAATGTGCTATATATATAAACTTGCTTGCTTACTATAGGTATGCGTCACAGAGCCCCGCAAAAGTTACAATGGACAGGTGAGATCACGGTTCGAATTACGAGGGGATTTGAGGGTCTAACCCCCTTAAATAAGACTTGGACCCAAAAGTGGTAAAAACAACTGCTCTGGTGGGTCGGAACATATCCTTCGTACCTGTAATCATAAATATTGCAATAAATTTCCCTTATTCACACCTGGAAGAATCTTGTGGTACGATTTCAGACGCCCATTAAATGGACCATACCACTTCTTAATCTTGACGTCAGTTGAACATTTCGTCTGCCCCCCTCACTGCAGTGGCTCGCGCCTTCATTAAAGTCTATGCTCGCGTGCGTCATGTAAGCCAATTGGAGACTAATTTAAGTAGCTAACTATCGAGCAATGTTAATACACTTCACTTTCTTACCTTCGGAGTTTCTGAATTAAGTGATACTATTGTAACTAGTTATTTTCTCGCCCGGTGCGGGATTCGGTACGGGGTGTACTGCACCACAAGGCGACATCACTAACCGCTCGACTAAAGGGTCAGGCCCGTTAGCTAGGGGCTAATGTGTCTTATTAGTAGTTTACACTATCAAGCAATTCAACACTAGATGTCGTTAACCACGTGTTACCCAGCCATGTGACCAGCATTTAGGTCAGTAAACAGTCTCTGTGGAAAAAGGATCATTAAAATTGAATGTTTCCTTCTGTTAATTATTAATAACACATAGTGCCATAACATAATTGACAACAAACTTTTCCCGTTAGAGACAGACACCTTTTCTTTTGCTGAAAAATGACAACAGGTCAACCCCTCTCGCCAAAGATCTTAGCCTCACTAAATACATCAGGACAGAACACCTGCTCGACATAATCCATTACAACACAGAGCTCCCCAGCTCGTTCGAACCACCAACCGCAGCCTCGCCGTAACTTGTGTCTACGGATGGATGCTAACGTTGGCAAGCTTCAAACTTTCACCTGAAGTTACAGTTTCGCTATTTAACGTTACCTAGTGTAAACTACTAATAAGACACGTTAGTCCCTAGCTGACGGGTCTGACCCTTTAGCCGAGCGGTTAGTGATGTCGCCTTGTGGGGCAGTAAACCTCGTATCGAATCCCGCACCGGGCAAGAAAATAACCGGTTACACTAGCTAAAGCTATTGTTTGCCATACCTAACATTACTCGCTGACAGCTCGTGCCATCTCTCCTAAACTTCTCCACGCCTCCACAGTCATCTGGACCAACCTCGTTTACACTCTTCATAGCTGCCCTCACTTCCTCCTTGCTAATCCACCAGATTTCCTGTTTCACTAACCCCACATCATCCAACCTCCTATCTCTTAATTTCTTCATCTCTATCCTTGATCGCCCCAACCTGTTGCACATCCTTGCCAGCTTGGTCCCTCTGTCTATCCAATCGGTACAAGTCCTTTTCTCCTTCCTTAGCGTCTAACCTCTCATACAACGTACCATACGCCTTTTCCTTCGCCACCTCCCTCTTCGCTTTACGCTGCATCGCCTTGTACTCCTGTCTACTTTCTTCATCTCTCTGACTACCACTTCTTTGCCAACCTCTTTCTCTGTTTGCTGTACTTCCTCATTCCGCCAAATCTCCTGGTCTTCCCTCCTCTGTCCAGGTGACACACCAAGTACCTTCCTAGCTGTCTCCCTCACTACTTCTGCAGTGGCTGCCCAGCCATCCGGCAACTCTTCACTACCACCCAGTCCAGTACCTGTCTTTAACTTCTCCCTGAAAATACAAGTCTGTTTTACAAACCTATACTCGGACCAAAAAAATACTCGTCATTGCTATGCTGATACCCAGCTTAATTTATGAAAGTAAAGACTGCTTTACTGGCTAGACTCCAGCGTCTGCTTATTTACATATAACTTACGATACTACACTTTAAAATCCACAACATGCAATGATTTGTTGACTTGCGAAATACGATCGACTTCTCGTTTACGTTCAAGACCCATCCCAAGATGGCGGAACTTACGTGCCGTTAACCGTTTACACTCGCGCATGCGCGCATCACATTGTTGACTCAGCTAAGGAAATTTGTAGTGGCATTCTTCTTCTTTGGTGTTGATGGCAGCTGACTGGCACAAAGATACATGGTTGCCATCTGTTGGACGCCTGGAACGTTTTCATGTAGCGCCAGTAATTCCTCCTTCAGCTTTTTGGCCTAATATGACATACAGTTTATAGGTAGTGGCTTGGGGTTAAAGTTAGGAACTGGTTAAGTGCTAGGTATTAGTTACGTTACGGGTTATGTCAGTGAATCTGGCTACCTGGCGTGGGATAAGAATTGGCTCAAATAGGTTGTTCAGCTCTAGGTTGTTCAACAGAACAAAACTAATCCAGGGCTTTCTTTTTACAGCATGGTGGAAAGAGTTAAAAAGTCTGTCGTCAACACGCCGGTACCGATGTGTTGCTATCCCAGTACTAAACGGTATGGAGCTTTGGTGCTGCTCTGTCTCACCCTTCCTTAGACAAATTCTTTCTTTTTCTCAGTAACATAGATAGTAATGAAATGAGCTCGACCCCATTTAAATCATATTTGGTTCTATCAATTAGGTAGCAGATCATTCATCACACTGAGACTATCATAACGCTGACATTTTTTGCAGAAATCCAGCCAGGGTGTCCGATTTGTAAATCCTCTTGCTGCAAACTCTTATACACAAAGCTTGGAAGCTTAGCTAAATTAATTTGTATAAAAAGAGATTTATTAAACAGCTTACATAACAATTTTTACACAGAAACATGTGCATCATCATGGTTAAAGTGAACTCTACCTTGGTTTATGAATAAATATTGCATTCCTTATACAAATCTCAGCAAACTCTTCTCTTGGTCCCTTCACAAGATGGGACATAGATCCTGTTTTTTGTTCTTGATCCTGTCTTCTCACTCTTTTGTGTATTGCAGTGTAGTTAACACAACAGTGAGATGTAATCAGCTACAACCTATACTGGAATCTGATTCTCTGGGCATGCTACAGACAGCAGAACCAAGACTACATACAAATGTGATCCCTCCACTGGCTCCCAGTTGCTGCCTGCATCAAATTCAAAACCTTAATGCTTGCTTACAAAACAGCAACAAAAACGGCTCCTGCTGACCTGAATGCCCTCATTCAGGTCTAGACTCAGTCCCACTCACTACACTCTGCCAACAAAAGGCACCTGGCATTTCTGTCGCAACAGGGCCCTAAGTCACTAGCCAGACTCTTCTCTTCTGTAGTTCCCCGGTGTTGGAACGAGTTACCAAACTCCATTCGATCCACTGAGTCCCTATCCATCTTTAAGAAGCTAAAGACCCAGCTCTTTCTCGAACACCTCCACACCTGATGGTATTAAGAAAATAAGAATAAATCACTTCTATGCACCCTATGCATTGCCTTTGTGCACTGCCTGTTGACACCTATGTCCTATCGGACTTGAACCTAGTGTTTTGGACACTTACTTGCGTTGTCACCTCCTGACTAGATCCTTGCTTGTGTTGCATTAACTCTCAGATGTATGTCGCTTTTGATAAAAGCATCTGCTAAATGAAATTGTAAAAGAAAAGAAAAAGTCAGCCATTGTTAACATCACCTTGACATGGCACTCCCACAATCTGTTCAGAGAGGAATCCTGTTCACTGATGTAATACACTGCCCATGTTGGATTCTTTCTCTCCTAATTTTTTCACACTGCCACCTCAGTTACACGGTTTTTCAATATAGGGTTCCTTTACCTGATCTTTTGATATCTGTCTATACTGGGGGAAAAAAACCAAGCAAAAAGCCCCCCAAAAAATACACAAGTTGTCCGTTCATTTTTATGGTGTAGCCTGCAATGAGAAGTTCACAGCCGTTACATCGGCCTTCAATGGGACAAAGAAGAGCTCAGACCCTAAAGTAGTCGTCGGGAGAATTGTGATCCATGTCCCGTCTAGTTAAACGTGTCATTAATGGAAGTGCTGACAGAAAACCATTGGGCTGCAGTGGTCCAGAGTCAACGAGACAGGAAATAGATGGGAGTGTTGCAGCGGCAAGGAGGCCCTTATTTCTTGATGACTTCCTCTTTCAGCTTCTCAGCCAAGTGTTTCCTCTTCTGGAGCTTCTTCTTCTCCTCAGCAGACATCTCCTATAGATTAGATTGGATTACATTAGATTAGATTAGAATAGATAGATTAGATAGATAAGAATAGAGAGCGAGAGAGAGACAGAGACAGAGAGACAGAGAGAGGAAGGGGACAGAGAAGCTGGACTAAGTACAGTGCTCACCAATCAAGACAAAAAAACACCACCTGACTTCATCGTGTAAATCGCTCTTTGCCTTTCTACTTGTTGATTTAGACAAAATGTTAAGGAAGTTAAAAAGCAGGGAAAATACTCAGGAGTTAATGCCAAGCATACAGGGATAATGGAACTTGGGGGGGGGGGGTATGGGAATCTGTCCATACTACACCATCTTCCTAAAGTCTGATTCATTTATACTCGCAAGTAAAAGTGATATCCAGAAATTGCATTTCACAGTGTTTCTTACAAGAGGTATGACAAGTTTAAACCATGCTTCTCATTTTGAAATAGCTCAAGAATAGAAATTGGTTAGCAATGGTTTGCTGCCTTCAGCCACATTCCATGTGAATATGGCCACATGACGCCACATTCTTGACACTTTGTGGAAGTGCTGTGTCCAGGTACACATGGTGTTAATCTCAGTCAAAACCAGCAGATGGATCACCTTGTGTTTGGAAGAGTTGGCAGCATGCTGTGCCGGTGGAGGCGGGGTACAGGCCCCATTCCTCTGGGACTCACCCAGTGCCTCCTGACAACCCAGGCCAGGCAGGTGGGAATAGGGCACAAGAACCAGAAAAGAATTAAAATAAAGAAGCAGGGGTTGGGAAAAAATAAGTGAAGAGGGGTTAAAATTGGGTGAAATCAAGAAAGTATTAAAATAGGTCACAAGAAAGTACTGAAATGGGGTCTTGAGAAAGTACTGAAGTGGGTTAGCAATATCATTGTTTTACCATCCCCTAATTCGCTGATAACAGATTAAAAATCAAGTCTGCATCCACCCTAATTAAGCAAATTGCTATTTTGATGTTCACTCTACATCGAGTTAATCAAAAAGCAAACTGACCTGACCCCAAACCAAGGCTGAACAAAATTGCACTACAAATTATTGTGCAGGTACATACAGAAGTATAGCGCTGCCTGTTTGGGGAAATGTACATCAGACTATGTGGAGGGGCGGGGAGGAGTTATGTTTACCGGAGTGGAGGGTGTTGGTGTCGGGTTGGAAGACAACTCGTCCACTGGCGCTGTCTGTTTGGTTTTCTGCTGCTCCTTCCTGAGGGCCTGCAGCTTGTCTCGCTGCTGCCGCAAATACAGCGCCCTCTGTTGGAGCTGCTCCTGTTGCGATGTTGACAACTCCTGGAGGGAGGGAGGATAAAGGAGGCACAAAAGTGGACAAATGCAAGCAAGCCAGACACACAGATAAACGGACAGGCGTGTTTTGGTTTGGAATTCTTTTGTAGCAATATTTCAATAATTACATTTTTGGGGTTTAAGTACGCCCTACTTAACACCAAAGCAATCAAACAGTTGAACAAGCAGCCACACTCTGTTGGATTGACCGAGAGGGATCATTCACTATGTTACTAATCTTGACTTCACAGAGTCAATACTGAACAACCATAGCAAAGCTCTTAGCTTAACTTCAAGGAGGAAAACAGATGTTCATTCTAGCTACCCTAACTCACCTGGTCGCTGCCTCTCTATTATAAATGATCACTCTCAGGTAAGCAGACATTTCTGGCAGTCAATGGCCAGCTCGCTAATAGTATTTGAATATCCTGACCGACACATCTCTTGGCTGTCATCAGAGTCTATGCCTGCTTGCCCCCACTGTCACTAGTGTCAAGACTCTGTCCATGACTCTTGGAGGGGGGTCCGAATTCATTTTTATAGACTTGAGGTCATTCATGATGAAGACGTAACCTGGAACAACACCAAGTACCACCACCCTCTGGAACACAAACTGAGCGTCATCAGAACTCTGCAACACAGAGCTGACAATGTGCCCAGCAGCACTCAGGCCCAACGGGAAGAACACAAACACCTGAAGGGAGCTTTAAAAACCTGCAGCTACCCCAGTTGGACCTTTGTGAAAACTGCAACATGTTCCAAAAAGACCAACCGGGTGAGCGATGAGGAGAAAAGGAACAGAAGGAATAACATAGTCATCCTCATCCCGTATGTTTCTGGGGTCTCCGAGAAACTCAGGAGAATTTTTAACAAACCCCGCATCCTGGTATACTTCAAACACGCTCCAACAAAGACTGGTTCATCCCAAAGATTGTGTACCACACTCCCAAAAAAGCAATCTGGTGTATGCTGTACAATGCAATGACGATTGCACTGACCTATACATAGGAGAAACCAAACAACCACTGCACAAACGGATGGCCCAACTCAGAAGGCCAAACTCCTCAGGACAAGACTCAGCAGTTTATCTACACCTAAAGGAGAAGACACACTCCTTCGAGGACAGCAACGTACACATTTTGGACAGGGAAGATAGATGGTTTGAAAGAGGGATGAAGGAAGCCATCTATGCGAAACTGGAAAAACCATCCCTCAACAGAGGAGGAGGTATGCGTTACCACCTATCTCCCACTTACAATGCCGTCCTTTCATCTCTACCCAGGAGACTCGAGAAGCTTAGCCTTCAAGAACAACAGTCGGTCACTAACGGCTCCAACGACTCATGACCACTGAATGGAGCACTAACGAAGTCGAAACTAACACCCCCAACGACCGTCTCTGCTTAACATTGGATCACAAAGTGCCACCAAGAGCCATCGATACCTCTGATAACGACGGGCGTTGCTACACATCGGAACACAAAGAGCCATGGACATCGTTAGCTCTGATAACGACTCCAAAGAGGATAGATATCTGAGTTTCATCACCAGCCAGTCGGACTAGCTTGGTCTAGTCAGAAAGGCACGAAGTGATGAAGCCTCTTGGATGAGAGGCGAAACGTCTTCACGGATATACACTACCGTTCAAAAGTTTGGGATCACATTGAAATGTCCATATTTTTGAAGGAAAAGCACTGTACTTTTCAATGAAGATAACTTTAAACTAGTCTTAACTTTAAAGAAATACACTCTATACATTGCTAATGTGGTAAATGACTATTCTAGCTGCAAATGTCTGGTTTTTGGTGCAATATCTACATGGGTGTATAGAGGCCCATTTCAAGCAACTATCACTCCAGTGTTCTAATGGTACAATGTGTTTGCTCATTGGCTCAGAAGGCTAATTGATGATTAGAAAACCCTTGTGCAATCATGTTCACACATCTGAAAACAGTTTAGCTCGTTACAGAAGCTACAAAACTGACCTTCCTTTGAGCAGATTGAGTTTCTGGAGCATCACATTTGTGGGGTCAATTAAACGCTCAAAATGGCCAGAAAAAGAGAACTTTCATCTGAAACTCGACAGTCTATTCTTGTTCTTAGAAATGAAGGCTATTCCATGCGAGAAATTGCTAAGAAATTGAAGATTTCCTACACCGGTGTGTACTACTCCCTTCAGAGGACAGCACAAACAGGCTCTAACCAGAGTAGAAAAAGAAGTGGGAGGCCGCGTTGCACAACTGAGCAAGAAGATAAGTACATTAGAGTCTCTAGTTTGAGAAACAGACGCCTCACAGGTCCCCAACTGGCATCTTCATTAAATAGTACCCGCAAAACACCAGTGTCAACATCTACAGTGAAGAGGCGGCTGCGGGATTCTGGGCTTCAGGGCAGAGTGGCAAAGAAAAAGCCATATCTGAGACTGACCAATAAAAGAAAAAGATTAAGATGGGCAAAAGAACACAGACATTGGACAGAGGAAGACTGGAAAAAAGTGTTGTGGACGGATGAATCCAAGTTTGAGGTGTTTGGATCACAAAGAAGAACGTTTGTGAGACGCAGAACAAATGAAAAGATGCTGGAAGAATGCCTGACGCCATCTGTTAAGCATGGTGGAGGTAATGTGATGGTCTGGGGTTGCTTTGGTGCTGGTAAGGTGGGAGATTTGTACAGGGTAAAAGGGATTCTGAATAAGGAAGGCTATCACTCCATTTTGCAACGCCATGCCATACCCAGTGGACAGCGCTTGATTGGAGCCAATTTCATCCTACAACAGGACAATGACCCTAAACACACCTCCAAATTGTGCAAGAACTATTTAGAGCAGAAGCAGAGAGCTGGTATTCTATCGGTAATGGAGTGGCCAGCGCAGTCACCAGATCTGAACCCCATTGAGCTGTTGTGGGAGCAGCTTGACCGTATGGTACGCAAGAAGTGCCCATCCAACCAATCCAACTTGTGGGAGCTGCTTCTGGAAGCGTGGGGTGCAATTTCTCCAGATTACCTCAACAAATTAACAGCTAGAATGCCAAAGGTCTGCAATGCTGTAATTGCTGCAAATGGAGGATTCTTTGACGAAAGCAAAGTTTGATGTAAAAAAAATCTTATTTCAAATACAAATCATTATTTCTAACCTTGTCAATGTCTTGACTCTATTTTCTATTCATTTCACAACATATGGTGGTGAATAAGTGTGACTTTTCATGGAAAACACAAAATTGTTTGGGTGATCCCAAACTTTTGAACAGTAGTGTATACCAAGTCCAGTTGCACTCGATTCAATTCCTTTGGATACTCCAAATAATAGACTCACACTATTCATTGATAAATAATAATCCAATCCACTGTCTTTACCGAAAAACACGTTAGACTATTGGTTACAAATGGCCCAAGGAGAAATATTTTTTGTCTTATATAGACGGTTTTAGCATCCCTCTATGCGGAAAATAGGTGGAAAATCAAGCCATTTAGATTTGATTCCTGACATGTGACATTGGTACTTAATTTAAATAGGAGCTAAGGAGATGTCTAATTGCATAAAAGTGTACTCTCAGAAAGATGAGACCAGTGGTATGCTGTAAGTTTCAAAGAGGCTGGACATTTTTCTGAACCACCTAAATTAGCTGATTAGTAAGTAAACGACTTCTCTGTGAACTAGCTACTCAATATTCATTCACAGATTTTCAAAAGATAGTCTCCTTTTTTATGACCATGAAGGCCATAATAACTGCCTTGTGTCACCCTATTTTGATAGTTGATGTCATTGACCAATCACTGTTGTCACCTTCCATCAAAATTGGGGAAAATACATGTAAAACACGGGATACTAATGGAGGGGTGGTTATGGCAGAAATTAGTTGAAAGGGAGGAAATACTGGTGGGGCTTTCTCAACATGTCTAACATTGAAAC
Organism: Lampris incognitus; assembly: GCF_029633865.1. Classification (NCBI taxonomy): domain Eukaryota; kingdom Metazoa; phylum Chordata; class Actinopteri; order Lampriformes; family Lampridae; genus Lampris; species Lampris incognitus. The sequence continues at coordinate 15,451,024 of NC_079223.1, forward strand.
AGCCCAATTGAAATCGTGATAAACTCACAGTGTATGGTCTGGAAATGCCAGCCTCCTTGCGCGCCTCCTCCAGCCATACCTCCGCCGCAGACTGGCCGCCGCTGCTCTGTTCTCTGGGGCTTGTGGCGTGGCTGACAGGAGATTCCCCACCAATCGTTGGAACCCTCTCTGGTGGAAGTGCTCTGGACTCAGCAGAGTTCCTGCTGTGCTCTGTACACACGTTTATTCCATTAAATTGGATAACCACCGCTAAGACAGCATTAACACAGTAAGCACATTCTTACTTGTGCCATGTACACACAAGATATAAATAATGCACTGCTATATTTAAAACGAGCCACATACTGTGACAGGACTTATTAAAGACAAAGTAGTGGTAATATTGGTAGAATGACCTCGTGAAAGAATTGATCAAAAAGGATTGATTCAAATAACAGATTTCGTTGACAAATATTACACTGAGGTAAATAAACTGGGGAAGGGTAGATAATACAAAGCGGATCTCTTGCAGCTGAATTCCTCCATTCCATCATATTCTGGTGACACTGTATTCTTTGTGCAGTGTAAGTATTTTTCTGCTGAGAGTGGCAACCACTGCAGGAAGTCATTATGCATGCAAAGTCCATGTTGTATAACCTTATTTTTTTATATTGTTAACTCAAAACAAATAAGAAGTGTGTATTGTGAATTTGGTCTAAGAGTGCAGGACAGATTGAACATGGATGTTATGTTGAACTACCTGTTGTGAGTTTAGATGGACTAGGTGAGCTCTTCTTGGCTGAACTTTTCTGATCTCTGCCTCCATCTTTGGAAGCCGACTCGCTCGCTTCTTTTCTAACAGGTTTGCTGTTTTTAACCTGCAGGTGGAGAATGGACAAGCTACGATAGACGATAAAGGAGTAGCCTGAAATCCAGGGTACATAAAACCTAATTTTTCTGTTCTGGCCAACAAAGTACTGCAGAGCAGAGGCTTATAAACTATCATGAACTCTCAGCTCGCTGAAGACTAGTGAGTTACAGCTTGCGTTACTGGAGATTTCACCATGAAGTTCCTGGCTTAACAGTATTCAAAATATCCACCAAACAATACAGCTGTCACACATTTTCCAAATGACTCAATTTTCTTCTTTTTCTCTCACTGCTGTGTAACCAGCTTGTCACGTCCCACACATTGTTCAACACACTGGTAGAGGTTTCACACAATAGTCGACTAGCTGACTATCAAAACCACTAGTCAACACTGTGCGTAGCTGTAGCCTAATTGTTCATCTGTGGTTTTAGTACTGTGCAGTAATAAAGCAGGTGCAATGCATCTACAGCAGACATGCAGCTGAGGAAGCTGTGGTTCCAACATACATTTGTTGGAGCAATCATTTTCTACGTTATGCCATGTTAAATAAACAGAATTTAAGGCATTTAGAGAAAGAAAGACTCCCACTTTCCCTGTGTTTCGGTTTAACAGGTGAACATATTAACTGGTCAATTTTTAGTGACGGCAGTTGTTGAAAAGACAAACAGAACACAGTGTCCTCCTAAAAGCTTTTAATTTCACTTTTCCTTTACAATTTTAAATACACACTCCTCCGTGTTTAATACCTAAGTTAACCATTTACACAAGTTAAATTGTGCTCAGCGAGACTCACTCACCCCTCATAACGTTTCTTATGATGTGGTAAACAAACCACTGCTGGCAATGCAGCTGAATTTTATACCATTATCCTCAACTGAAAAGTGACCCATATTCAATCATTTAATCTGTAATGTTATAATCTTAAATACCACATTAGATGCTAGTGCTCTGCTAATCTGTTTTTCCCCCATATTGAAAGTAACTTCAAGAAGTGTGAATGCTTCTTGTTGACGACACCATTTCATTTACATAATGTAGGACAAAAATGACCAGACGATACTGTATTGAACATTCAACTTAGATAATTCAAGGCTTTTAGGCTTTTCAGCAGCTGCCGTCACCACGACAACCACAGACACACTCGGCGGAAAGTCACCAGTTAACAGTCACTAGTTAAACTCAAACACCTACAAGAGAGCAGTCGCGTTGTTACTGCAGTCAAACAGGATCTCCAGCTCAGGCAACCTTGCTGGGGGTTTAGTCCAATCAGATTGCAGCTCATTGTAAACAGCCTCTCAGAGCCAATCGAGGACTCTGCTATTTCATCTACCCCAGGTTGGTCCCGCCTACATTACTGGTTGCATTTGAGACCTTTTTGACGAGAATTGATCGTTGTTATTGGGTGAAAAAAAAAATCTTGCGATTAATCGACTACGATTTGGGAGTAGTTGATGACTACTAAAATGCAGCAGCCACGAATGCCCTACACACCGGTAACTGACATCCAATTGGTTACAAACTAGTCAGGTGACCGATTAGTCAATATTATTGGCTGCCAATAATTACACTGTGTATGCAATCATAATTAATTACATTACTACTCATGAGAATCAAACAGGTTAGGATAATGTTTGACCTGTATTAGTGAATGATACTACATGAGCAATCAACTTTAAAAGGCAAAAAAAAAAAGACGGTTTATAGTATTAATGAAGCACAGATACCAATTTTAGCCAGGTGCAACATCTCAGTGGTCATAACAAAACAGGGTAATTTATTTGTAGCTCTTATTTACATTAATGAATGGTGGAACTGTTTAATAATGAAAAGTAGATATTATTAGCGCTAGGTATTGGCAAGAACCTGACGATACGATACGTATCACGATATATGGGTCACAATGCAATTGTATCATGACACATTATGACACGATATTGCGATACATTGCAATAATCTACTTAATTTACTGAAAATTTTAAAATATAGTTGAAAATAAAAGTTGCTGTGTACTTCCTAGGTAGTCTAATATTTACATCTCATTATATTTTGATAACTCAATGGACAAATTGAGTCAAAACTATTTAATCCATCCATCCATCCGTTATCCAAACCTCTTATGCTGCTCAGGGTCGCGGACTCGTTCGGATGCTGGAGCCTATCCCAGCAAAATTTAATTTCCAAATTTATAAGAACGGTATTTGCACTGTACAATGCACACTGTGTCACTGAAGTGAAATCTAGATGTCAGAACATCATATGAAAATAAAGTGTGCATATTAAGTATTCTTACTGTGTCACCGTTTAAAACATGATTTTTTTTTAAATGTACCAATATGAGGGGCAGGAAAATTGAAAAAGTATTGTGAAAAAAATATTGCAATACCGAGCTGTATCGATTTTTTTTTTTTTTTGCACAGCTCTAGATATTATATTGCAAACATTTTTTATCAAATGTCCCCTAACCACTGATGATGCTGGTTATCAGACCCCTCTCACTATCAGTCAAAGTGCTGGGAAGCAGCAGTAAAGAAGAGGTAACAATATATTCTAAGTGTTAGCATAAATTGTGGTGTAGTTAGTTGTGGGTTATCATTAGGCCACTTATTAATGTATTTTTTGTGTATTATATGCGTAATGCATTTACCAAGTCAATGTTTCCACTGACTAGAGATAGGATAATCACTACTGCTGTTGACCTGTCCTCTCAGCTTCGGCCTTAGCAGGGCATAGTCCACCCTCAGGTGATACACCGAAATTAAAAACGCTGTAATATTTACATTTAGATAAAATGTGGGCGTTCTTATCTAACTGAAGAAAGATGCTTGTGACAATTGAAAAACAGTTCAAAGAGCACAGCACACATTTAACACGACACTGAAACTAAAACAGTGAGTAGGTGTTATCTAAAAATGAACACAGGTAAGAGAATAAAAAAATGTGCAAAGAACTGTGCACAGTTCTTGATGGCTTACTTTGGCAGTGTTGCTTTGTTGGCTGGGGCCAGATTTGGCTTTCTGGGCTCCTACCTCTTCTGTCACTGGCTTATCGGAGCAGTTACTGGAGGTGGAGCCGACCTCCTCTTCCAATAGCAGCCTCCGAGACATCTCCTCATCATACTCCTCCTTTGACTTCCTGATGTATAAGCAGGAGTGTAAGAGAGAGAAATGTGATGCTTGTCCAAAATTATTCTGTGATTGCAAATTTGCACTTTTGATTCCTAGCTAAGAGTCAGGCCCTGCTCTAACCTAACTGTTATCCCAAGGTTAATTTTGCCCCTTTGCACAATACCTTACATTGTGTTGAGTTACGTAAATGCTTTAATTGAAAAAAATCTGTTCTCACTGTTCTTCAGAGTTTTCTAGAGCATTTAAGAGATGTGCAAATATGTGATTCTGTAAATCTAAGTTGACCTTTGCGTAAGAGCCCTCTCTGTCGAACCTTAAACAGGCATCACAATGTGCTAAATTATCAACTAACTACAGTGTAAAAAGACATTTGGAGATATAAGAGAATGGTGCAGGGACTTAAACAGTGATTCTCACTCATGTCATGCCCTAGCTTGCTTACAGGCCTCACCGGGGAGCCACTTACATAGAGATCCGTTAATTTGATTTATTAACAGCTTAATTTGCCTTAAAAAGAAACTTCCACCAACTATAAGCCATGTAAAAAGTAAGAGAGGGGAAAGGCTGGAAATAGGCACTGTAGTGTTTAAATGTTCTAGAAAAAGACTATAACTGGTTCAATTAAATGAAGGGACACCTTAATTATCATGATGCAATTTATTTTAGACTGCACCACTTACTTCAATTTTTTTTATCAGAAATGGTAGCCCAGTAATGGTGTTTGGTGATTTAGCTGGGCGAGCATAGTTTTTAGTAAGAGGCAATGTCTGTCTTTCATAACATACAAAAATACTGAGTGACTGCCTGAGCTTTTCAAGTTTATGACCAGTGAAAAACATATGAAATTTAAAATACTCTTACAGTACTTTTAGGATCAAACATGATTACTCAAAAGGTATTATTAAAAGATCATTGCTAGGTGAGGGTAATCAGCACGCTAAAAATGACTGCCACCTAGTTTGCCCCACAGGAAACTACTGGTACAAAAAAATTGATTAACCCTATTAAAGATAATTGGATTGATTAATCTGCTGGAGGATGTAAACCACATGAGTACAGAACAACTGGCACCTACCAAGGGTACCAGTCTACAGCTAGAGATGGCTACAGTATTGCAACTTGGCTGAAAGCTTACAATAAAATTCCTGACATACGTATTCATGTCATTGCTATGTGAACTGTAAATTGATTGAAACTCATATTGGTGCTAAGAGGTCATCCAGCAGTTATTTCCTCTGCTTTTGGGGTGACTTATGAATCCCTGCTGGCTTAGGACTCAAGTCCCCTAGTGTCTTAATAAATAAAAAAATAAAAAACAGCCTGAGGTGAGTCTACTGCCACTTTTCTTTTTAAGGCCACAATGGACTGCAGTATAGAATTTTTGCAAACATTAATTTGGCTGTGCATAAAATTCAATAGCTCCACGTAAACGGTTCAAGTTCTCTGATACGCCATGTGGTGCAACCTGGACACATCGTCAGTAATAAACCCAGGGTCACCAGGTGTTTCGGGTCTAAACATCAGACACCCTCACCTGAGCGATCCAGCCGGGGGTGATCAAACCCAAACTTGTGTGCAAGTAGTGCATTAAGCCACACGTCCCCCCTCTTTACCCAGAGCCAACGGGAAGCCTTTTCCACGGCTTCAAAGATGTTCTGAATGGCTCTTCTTCTTTGCACGCCACAAATCCCCAAGAGTCCCAGGACACGATGTAGAGACTGGCCTGCAAAGCCCCTGCAGCCCACTTCAACCGGCTCACAGTGGGCCTTCCACCCATTCCTCTGACACTTAGCTACCAGATCTGCATACCTGGCTCTCTTCCTTTCTTCCGCCTCCTTCATCTAATCTTGCCAGGGGACAGTTAGCTCTAGCAAAACCATTGCTTGGTTGCCACGGACATCAATAGTTCACTTTAAGGCTACATTTATCAAAATCCTACAGGCATCAGAAATAACAAAGAATTGAATTTACTATAGTATTGCTCCATTCAACTATAAATCCCATTTGGGCTATACAGTTTGTGCAATCTCCAAGATTTTGTCAGAATCATGTAGGAAGTATTTTTCACTCTATTTGAAATTGAAAGTATTTAAGACCGAGTAAAGGCTATATAGATTGCACTGCTAGGGATGAGATTTGAAATTTGTAATGGCTGTTGAAACTTGAACTTCGACATTGGAGTTGTTTTAGAGAGATGGCCAAATTTATCAATTTTCCATTTAACTGATGAACGCATCAATGAGCACATCGAGAAGGAGGGAGTGAAATTGTGTCATTTTTGTGTTGTGAGCTTTGGGTTTATGATTTTGTTGAGTGTTAGCCGAGGAGTCAGATTTAAATGCAATATCCTATCTGTTAGGGTAAATTTGATGTGAACCTAATTAATTTAATACATTTTACAGGTTAGTTTAATCATGCATGCAACACATATAAATCTGAATAAAGAGAGCCTCAACCAGGTCTTTAGGAATTGAAAAAACATGCCACGTTGAAGTAGACATTGGCATGCACTGTGTTTTCATCTGAATAGATATGCTGTAACAAATCTTAAAATGAGTAATTGCTTATTCTGCTTATTTCATCCATTCATTATCTGTACCCACTTAATCCAATTCAGGGTTGCAGAGGGCTGGAGCCCAATCCAGCAGCAAGTGTAAAGAAGGCAGGGAGACACCCTGGACAGGATCACAGCAGAGCCCACATATCTCGTCACTCACACACTGTTCACACCTCTGGACAATTTAGAGATTCCAATTCACCTAACATGTATGTCTGGAGTTTGAGAGGAAATTTATAGGGGGAAACAGGGTAAAATTACACAAACGGCACACAGGTGGGCTGGAATCAAACCTCAGACCCTTTTGCTGTAAGGTGGCAGTGCCAACCATTAAGCCACTGTGCCGCCCTGTTGTCTATTCCCTGTGCAAAATCAAAGACTACTTAACCATCCATTTAAAATTGAACATGTCATAGCATTAACTATATCCTCCTAAATGCGGCCCCATAGCCTTTTGCCTTACTAGTACCACAGCTGATCCCATAGGATAATGCAGTGTTGGTGAGCGCCCAAGGCAACCTAGGTAAGACAAAGGGGATAACGTTCCTATTTTTCTCAGTCGCCTATTTAGTGTCAATCCTTCAAACCTAAATTAGGGAGAGCCTAAGGAGCTTAACGCGCTGTGATCTCAATAGATGCAGCGCGTTCTACTTGGCCAGGCCACCGCTGGAGAAATCCCATTAGAGAGCAGGGGCAAAAGACTGTGGGGGAGCTTCAAGAACTCTGAAAACATAATGACTGTGGTAAGAAAAAGGAAACATGGCTAGAGTATAAGAGCCCTGCCACAGTAAAGGGTTCTGATGTTTCTGCACTGGTAATGAGAGCATTTTTTTAATGTGGAGACAGTTAGACAATCTTGGACAAGGATCGACAAACAGCTCCCATATAGAGGGATTTCTTTCATGTCGTGTTCAGTTTTCTCCATTGCTAATGGTGTCTTTCATAATGACATTACAATTGACTGCCCAAGTGTAATCAAGTTACAATCACTGAAGAGGGTATTTTTTGTTTAAACCTATGATATCACCAATGATATGTGATAATTACAGTGGTATTTGAGCACCCACAATTCTCAGGGATCGATTCCGAATCAAACAAAGCGGCCTGTGTTATTATGTCAGCACCTTCCCTACAACTACAAAAACAGCAATAAGTTCGATCTACAGGTGACCGAGGCTAATGTCAGTAAAACTTTTAAAAGGGTTAAGGCTCGTAAAGCTGCTGGCCCAGATGGCATCCCTTCCTGTATCCCCAAGGCATGTTCCACCCAAGTATATCAGGTTTTTACTGATATTTTTAACCTGCCCCTGTCATAGTGTGTGGTTCCACTGTGTTTTAAGAAAACCACCATTATGCCTGTAGCTAAGCAAACACCTGTCTCTTGCCTTAATGATTACCAACCTGTTGCTTTGACCTCTCTTATTATGAAGTGTCTGGAAAGATTGGTAATATTGTACATAAAATGTAACATTCCTGTTACCCTTGACCCATTACAGTTTGGCTATTGTTCTAACAGCTCTGTAGATGAGGCTATCTCACTTGCTCTGCATACTGCTTTAGTACACCTTGAAAAGAGAAATACCTATGTCAGAATGTTGTTTATTGATTGCGGATCTGCTTTTAACACAATTGCCATCCAAACTGGTGCTGAAACTCAGAGGTCTTGGTCTGGACAACTCTTATCTGTAACTGGCTATTTGATTTCCTGACAGGCAGGCCCGACTGTGAGAATAGGTAAAACATACTCATCTACATTAGTTCTTAGGACCGGCGCACCTCAGAGCTGCTTTCTAAGCCCCCTATTGTACTGTCTGTTTACACATGACTGTGTTGCCAAATATGACAATGACAGCATCATTAAATTCGCAGATGACACTACAATGATTGGACTATAATTGACAGTGATGAGAGGGCCTATAGGAGGGAAGTGAAAGATTTAACTATATGGTGCCATGATAACAACCTCTCTCTAAATGTTAAAAAGACAAAAAAAAATCATTGTTGACTTTAGAAAGATAAGAGGAAATCACATTCCTATTTCTATCAATGGGTCAGCTGTTGAAATTGTGGACTGTTTTAGATTTTTTGGTTTACACATCACAGACACCCTCACATGGTCTCTCAACACCAATTGCATCCTCAAGAAGGCACAGCAGAGACTGTATTTTGAGGCGTCTCAAGAAATTTGGTACCAAAACTCTTAAAACTTTTATCACAGTACCATCAACAGTGTCTTGACAGGCTGTGTTACAGTGTGGTTTTGCAACCTGACTGCTCAGGACTGCAGACTGCTGCAAAAGACTATAAAGACAACAGCCAAGAATCATTGAAATGGAACTACCACAACTTCATAATATTTACACCACTCACTGCAAAAGGAAAGCCCAAAACATCATTAAGGACATCAGCCACCCTGCTCATGTTCTGTTCTTGCTTCCAACTAAAAATACGTTGTCGGAGCATCAAATCAAATACCATCTATCTCAGTAATAGTTTCTTTCCACAGGCAGTTAAGTTGCTGCTAAGCTGACACACCCATATGCACCTTACATTGTTGTCATCGTGTACTTTTTATGTTGTGTATATAATGTATGAATTCTGTCTACATGGTCTATGTAGGTCTGATGTAGGGATGGTGCCCCTTTGTCCTTATGTCCTTAGTGTTAAGGCAGTGAGAGCAAAAGCATAAGAATTTCATTGTATACCAATACACATAATAATAAAACTGAACTTGAACTGGAGCTTGAACTTTTAGCTGTGATGTTGTAGTAACTTCTGGTAAAGCTGTTTTACGAGCTTATTCTGCCTGATCCGCTTGTTAGCCACAACACCATGGTTTTGTCTTCCAACTCGCCCATTACTGAACCTGCCTTCTTTTTCCACATTTAGCTGGCATGCTAACAAAAAAAAAAAACAAAAAAAAAGCCATGTACTGTGCAATTTTTTCAGGTAAGGTCCTACCAGACACTAAGGATTAAAATGAGAATAATCACAGCAATCTACACAAATAAACCTCACCATACATCACTGCAGTTCAAGTGTTTACAATGATAATAGGATCAGTCCATTGAGCCTTCTATGATTATTTTCTGCGACTACAGTGTGGTGTGTGTGTGTGTGTGTGTGTGTGTGTGTGTGTGTTGGTCCGTCTTACATAAGAACTTCTTGCAGGATCCTCATCTCCTGTTGCTCCAACTCTGTCATCACATCCACACCATCTGTCAGACAGTCTGGTAAAGCCCCTTTATATACACACACACACACACACACACACACACACAAGCAAGCATGCATTACATTGAGCTTTGTGTGAGGGGAGTGTCTGTCTGATTTTTAGGTATGGGTCTGTGTGGTAGTCTGTCATTGAGTATGTTTACATGGAAACCAATAACCTGATTAATGAGTGAACTCAATTAAAGGCAATATTTAAATTAAAGTGTTCTGAGTCGGAGCAATGCCTTTATCGGTTTATCATCAAGCTATTTGTTTACATGTACATGTGCTCATTATTTGTGAAGGTGTCTATCTGTGCACGTGACTGTCAGCCCTACCATTCCTTTCCTTGATGACCCTGAGGGCCTGTAGCTGCAGCTCCATGTTCTTCTGTACCATCAGCGAACGGAACATCTGGAAATCGTCTGTGGCCAAAACTGGCCGGAACACTGTCTGTACAACAAAATGAACAAAATGTTGTTGTACATACATCGTAGAAAGCAAAAGGAAGACATTTTATTTACTGAATGATTGGTGGCACATAAGATATGATAATGATATGACAAATCTATGCAGATAATGTGTGTTTTTGATGAAGTACTCTAAACTCAATAGTGGCAACAATCAGAACAAATACTCATTTTAGAAAGATATACAGTGCATCCGGAAAGTATTCACACCACTTCACTTTCCCCACATTTTGTTATGTTACAGCCTTATTCCAAAATGGATTAAATTCCGTTTTTTTTCTCATCAATCTACATACAATACCCCATCATGACAAAGCGAAAAAGGTTTTGTAGAAATTTTTGCACATTTATTAAAAATAAAAAATGAAATATTGCATGTACTTAAGTATTCACACCCTTTACTCAGTACTTGGTTGAGGCACCCTTGGCAGCGATTACAGCCTCAAGTCTTCTTGGGTATGAAGCTACAAGCTTGGCACACCTATATTTGGGGTATTTCTCCCATTCTTCTCTGCAGAGCCTCTCGAGCTCTGTAAGGTTAGATGGGGAGCGTCGCTGCACAACTATTTTCAGGTCTTTCCAGAGATGTTCAATGGGGTTCAAGTCTGGGCTCTGGCTGGGCCACTCAAGGATATTCACAGACTTGTCCCGAAGCCACTCCTTCGTTGTCTTGGCTGTGTGCTTAGGGTTGTTGTCATGTTGAAAGGTAAACCTTCGCCCCAGTCTGAGGTCCTGAGCGCTCTGGAGCAGGTTTACATGAAGAATCTCTCTGTACTTTGCTCCATTCATCTTTCCCTCGATCCTGACTAGTCTCCCAGTTCCTGCCGCTGAAAAACATCCCCACAGCATGATGCTGCCACCACCATGCTTCACTGTAGGGATGGTATTAGCAAGGTGATGAGAGGTGCCTGGTTTCCTCCAGACGTGACGTTTGGCATTCAGGCCGAAGAGTTCTATCTTGGTTTCATCAGACCAGAGAATCTTGTTTCTCATGGTCTGAGAATCCTTTAGGTGCTTTCTGGCAAACTCCAAGCGGGCTGTCATGTGCCTTTTACTGAGCAGAGGCTTCCATCTGGCCACTCTACCATAAAGGCTTGATTGGTGGAGTGCTGCAGAGATGGTTGTCCTTCTGGAAGGTTCTCCCATCTCCACAGAGGAACGCTGGAGCTCTGTCAGAGTGACCATCGGGTTCTTGGTCACCTCCCTGACCAAGGCCCTTCTCCCCCGATTGCTCAGTTTGGCTGGGCGGCCAGCTCTAGGAAGAGTCCTGGTGGATCCAAACTTCTTCCATTTACAAATGATGGAGACCACTGTGCTCTTCGGGACCTTAAAAACTGTAGAAATTTTTTGTACCCTTCCCCAGATCTGTGCCTCAATACAATCCTGTCTCGGAGGTCCACAGGCAATTCCTTTGACTTCATGGCCTGGTTTCTGCTCTGACATGCACTGTCAACAGTGGGACCTTATATAGACAGGTGTGTGCCTTTCCAAATCATGTCCGATCAATTGAATTTACTACAGGTGGACTCCAATCAAGATGTAGAAACATCTCAAGGATGATCGGTGGAAACAGGATGAACCTGAGCTCAATTTTGAGTGCCATAGCAAAGGGTGTGAATACTTATGTACATGCAATATTTCAGTTTTTTATTTTTAATAAATTTGCAAAAATTTCTACAAAATCTTTTTCACTTTGTCATTATGGGGTATTGTGTGTAGATTGATGAGGGAAAAAAAGGAATTTAATCCATTTTGGAATAAGGCTGTAACATAACAAAATGTGGGGAAAGTGAAGGGGTGTGAATACTTTCCGGATGCACTGTATCTGTCATCTTTTCTAATATATAGGGAACTCGATCCTCAAAAACAGACACACGTGTAAAAAAAAAACCTTGAGACGCTTAAGATGGTAACCCATAATAATGTTTGTCATTAACTAATTTTATATGAATAGGTATCAATTTCTTGGTACAGTGAAAATGTTCCTCAGGCATAAAACTCATCCTGTAGGCTGAAATTTCGCCCTAGACAAGACAAGTTGTGCTGAAATTCAAGAGTGAGGAAGGAAACAGTATTTTGTTTCATTTCATATACGCAAGTACATGAAGTGAAATGACAAAGTGTTCCTGATTCCTGAAGTCCTCCAAATACAAAATGTTAGCTCCTTGGTATATGCAGATACTTCGTTAATGAGATCGGATTTTAAGATTAAACATCTCAAAAGTTACTTTATTGTGCAGTGCACCACAGCAGGGAGTACTTCTAGCACAGGACATACTACACTATTATCCAAAAGGACCCTTTAAACAATATCTTAGGGCCAAGCTGAACTCTGGTGTGCCTCATATCGGCTAATTCTAGGCAAACTTGCCAAACACCAAAAAACTGCCTTGGTCTCTCTGTAATGCCTTCTCTTTCCTTATTCCCCCCTACTTCTTTTCTCAGTCTTTTGTTAATCCCACTCTGGCAGTCACCTGGGTAAATCCAGCAAGACATGACACCACAACACATCTCTGTGCACCTCACTTTCCTTCTTTCATCTGTATTTATTACAGTACTAGAGTAATAAATATTACATTTCAGCTGACACTGCACACCAATTGGATTGATTACTTGGAAAAAATATGAGTTGCACAGGGGAAAAAACGACTGACATGTTTTGTTTCTCTCTATTAGAAACATCTGTTGTCTGTCTTCATATGAAAAAGTTGATCACATCACTGAAGCACTTTTTTGGCCTCTTGTCTTCTTACCCTCTATTTCACTGCTTTCCCTTCTCCAAGAACCTCACTGCCTTTCTATCTACCTCTGGTTCCCTGTGAAAACAGAAGGAAATCTTGAATTTTGCTGCTGTTTATGTTCCTTTTCCAACACTGAGGACTTCAGAAGAGAAGAGAGAGGATACTGAAATAAACACAAGATGGATTACCGCCCAATCCTCCTACACCTAACTTATTTCTCTATCACTTCCTGCTCTGCATCACCTTCCTCCACAACCCAGCTCAGCTCAAAGTGTACGAAAACAGGAGAAACAGGAAACCCTGTCCACCTTCATCACCATGAAACTGAAAGTGAAAAGTCCATAGTAGGGACATGACGTTACTCTGTGTGAACTGAGTTTGGTTCAATGCGAGAGTCAAAGCACTTTTGTGGTACTTGTTCTTAGCACTTATTGTATTCACTCATTAAAATAAAATCCCTTTCTTGCACTTTTACTTTAGCACCGGTTTTGCTCTTAGATGCTTGTTTAGATGCACTTATAACCTCTGATGACTAGTAGTTCTCCTGATTTCCTAAGTTAAATGCACTTATTGTAAGTCGCTTTGGATAAAAGCGTCGGCTAAATGACTGTAATGTAATGTCATGTAATGTAATGTAATGTACAGACCCCGTACACACTCTACACTGGCAGTACTTAGGTCATGGGTATAATGTGTCTTTGTCATGGAATGGGATATGAATGTGCTGAGTTTTCAGATGTTGAACAGCCTATTAAAGTCCCTACTACATTAAATTTTGTACTGCTACTTCAACACGTTTTCTTAAATGCACCAGGGGAATCATGCACCAGGGGAATCAAACCTCTAAAGTTGGTAGTTTTGTAACATCTAGGCACCAGCCTTTGTAACAAATGGGCACCCACTCAATCCACTAGCCACATACCTTAAACACACTCGTAACCCTGTATAGTCATGGTCAACTGCAGGCATATGCTGCTGACTACATGACAGTTAGCACTATCATATGATCATTTGAAGATGTGTATTGTTCCAACTGTGAAGTGAGTTACTGAAGTAAGGGTAAGGACATTCAGAGCCTCCCCAACCATGTTAAGCTCATTGGCTTTATTTTGTTTTATCTTACATTCAGTCAATTAGCATTCTTAAGACTTAGATTACTCAGCAGCATCACATTGTCATAGCTGTACAGTAGGCAAACTCCTAAATTTAGATTCAGGTTAAAAGAGGGTGAATAACATGAAAATAAGCCTATGACTAGAGTTAAAGAACAGGTGTGGAGTGTTTCTGCAAAATCAAAATCGATTTTGGCTGAGTTGTGAGAAAATACAAAAGCCCCCTTTAGATAAGAGAGCCAACAACAGCTGAATTTGAAAGAAAGACGCCCCTCTGCTGCTTAAATTGATTTACGACAAAAGTAAAGTTTAGCCAAGCTGGTGTAGGTCTATGCCACCCTCAGTTCTTCATTTAGGTTATTTGGCAGGGTGACACAGGTGAGCTAACAAAAAAGGATTGCATAGGAGCTAAATGTACCTGCAGGGTTTTGGACTTGGCAAAGGGAGAGGTGCAGGCATCCAGAAACTGTTGCTCGTTGATGCCAACCTCCTGCATGTAATTCTCCAACAGCTTCTCCACCTAAACAAGCAAAGCGGCTTACATTAGCCCCACTGGTCAGTGAGTCAGCAAATTGGAAACCGATGACTAACGGGAAGAAACAGAGGTACAACACAATGCGACAAGGCAAAAAAAAAAAAGAAAGAAGGACCCTGAATTGATCCAGCTACCAGATCAATCACACGCCTATCAATGGAACGCGTGGTGTGTACACATCAAAATGTTGCGGGAAGAAGTGTGATCGTGGATCATACTCACCAACTGCTTATACTGCTGATGTATTTCTGTGTATGTCAACTTGTTTTCATCTTCGTCATCAAAAACTGAAAAGAGAACGCAAAAAAAAAACCAAGTCGGTATGCAGCTTTACTGTCAACACAAATATGTTTAGCTACTAAAACAGTTTCGTCAAACAGCAGATTTTCATGCATTCGACTAATCTGGGCTGACACACAACGCGTTGGGTTCGAAACCAGTTTTCAACGCAACCCGAAGTTGTCTTCCACGAATAACTGAACGTGTAGGGTTTTAATAAACGCCATGGCTCCAAAGACCAGCAGATCCCAAACCTGGCGAGCGAGGGTAACGTCGTCCTGTGCGCGTTTACAACAGCGGCGTCGTCATACGGTTATAACGCCACGTAAATATCTGCACAGTCTGTCCCTTTGACTCTCATGTCATAAGGTGCAACGCGGCGTCCTTAGGCGAGACGGGGCCATTGCGACTGATGAAAACAGCTGCTTGGTGCTTGGTCGATGTTTTCGTTTTGTCCCCCCCCCCCCCCCCCCCATCACTGCGCTTTCACTTAACGTTAAACGCGTTGCATTGCACATTATTGATCAGAGTGCGATATATAAATCCGGACTGATTGATTGGCTGATTTACTGCAAAACCCAAACGACCGAAAACACACCGCCGCAGTCACAATTTAGCGGTAGCTTAGCCACGGTGCTTGCAGGCACACCTGGCACGTCCCCAAGACGTTCAAGGATCCGGCAAGACAAAAGCCCTTTTAAACGTATTTATCGGTCTATTTACCTGTGCATTTGTTTTCCATAAAGTCTGTGACGGGGATGACCCACTCGGGACTTCCCAGATAGCCGGCGATGCTCTCCACCACCCACTCGCTGTCATCCTCAGCCATGTTGGCTGCGGACTAAAAACACCCGCAATCCGAGGATCCTCAGATCGGCGTTTCTGTCTGCGGTGCTGCGTGAAGGACTACAACTCGAGGCGAGGGCAGACATTTGGTTGAGTCTATCTGAGAGAGCTCACGGCGGCCGTCGATGCCTCCTCTTCTGTTTTTCTTTCTCCCGGGTTGAAGGAACTATCGTCGGATGAGGAGAAGCTCTCCGGGCACGAATGCTCGTTCATGAGTAGACTGTCTGTCCGTAGGCGCTGACGCCAGGTTGGTTGCTGAGGTAACCGTGACGTCACGGGTACGTCAGCCCCGCGACGCGCCTGTCCACTCCGGGCGCCAAATCCCCCCCCCCCAGGATTCTACTTCTATTTGGAATTTCATCTGTCATCGCGTTTTTTTGTTTTTTAACATCTAGGTGGCCTAAAGTTCATTCTGCTTTGTAACTGTAACGATCACGGATGAATAGGCTTGGTAGCTAGCCCTTGGCTAACGGGTCGTACCCCTTAGCCGACTGGTTAACGTAGACGCCCGTGGTACGGACCCGTGTTCACGTCCCGGCTGAAACGGTTCTCGGACTGCCCTTTAGCCGATTGGTTAACGTTGTCGCCCGCGGTGCAGGAGATACGGGTTCGCGTCCCGGCTGCGGCGGATTCTCGGCTGCTCCTCGAATTCGCTACTTAACTATTGACTAATCCAGCGAAGTACCGGAAGTTAACAAGTTGCCGTTACTGCGGTGGCGCTTGCCTACAATACGCGCGCGCTTGAATGCAAGCTGTGCTAAGAAGTGAACAATGTTCTACTTTTATCTTTTAAACATTATTCAACGTTACATTTGACAACGATGTCTAGGAAGTCGGGAAGAAGCTGTGCCCGTTGTCTTGGCTGGTCCAACAGTAGTGGCAAACTTCAAGTTTGGAAAAAGACTGACTGCGAAATACACAAGATGTCTGAGACCATACAGTTTACATAGATTCCCTGGCCGTGCAGAAGACCAATATATTTGCCAGAAGTGGATTAAGAATACCAACAGAAAGGACTTTGTTCCCAATAAAAACAGCACGGTAGGTTTTGGTTAACAGTCGACAATCTATATTAATCTCACAATGACTAACGTTAGCATGCAGCTGCCTTGCCTAACATGGTGAAACACGTCTTTAAGCTAACACTGCTTAGCTTACGTGAAGTTAGAAAAGGTTAGTGGTCCCACATAATACATGAACTCAACCAGCTAACTGGCGTTATCGTGAAACTATATAACGTTAATTGCTCTAACGTTAACTGACAGCCCTATGTTTAATAGTGGAAGTGATTTTTTTTAACCATGGAAAACTTGACAGTCAATAGGTCCTTTTAGAATGATGTGTTCATTATCTGGCAGAGTGTGCAATATTTGGCCAACCCATCCGAAGCTCAGGTAATTTTGACCCTCTATTAGAGACCTGTAGTGGGCATTTTGTTGCTCATCACAAGCCATGCGATTAATGAAACAATCTTGAATACCTACAAAAAAATTCGTATTTTTAAAATGTTTTACTAATATAACTGATCTGTGATTAAATGCAACCCTTGAATATTTACTAGCTATCTAATAGAGTCAAGTTAGCATATTAGCTAGCTACTGTAAACTACTAATAAGACGCGTTAGTCGCGAGCTAATGGGTCTGACCCTTTAGCCGAGCGGTTAGAGATGTCGCCTTGTGGTGCAGTACACCCCGTATCGAATCCCGCACCGGGCGAGAAAATAACCGGCTACACTATACAAACGTTTGTTACTTCATCATTTGAAATGCAGCGGATGGTTAAGTGGTAGTTTTTTCCTCTATCTGGCTATTGACATAACCGATGTCTAACTAATATGTACAATTTGAATAACGTTAAGATTGCCATCCATAAAGGTACCTTCATCAGTAACTGGGGGCCACTGTCTAACGTCGTCAATCCAACTACCCATCCTGCTGTCACTTAGCAGGCAGTAGCAAACACTGCTACTTGCCTCTGCAGTAATGGCGGCGTCGCTAGATGGCGGGACACAAATTGGTTGGCGGATTAGTCTATAGTATTCAAAAACTCCCACTCAAACTTTCCCCAACAGGTTCTCTTGGCCTGGGCGCTTATTTACAAGCACAATTCCCCGCAGAGATGTTATATCTGGAACAACTGTGATAATGTATATAAGAACAAGTCATTATTCTATGACACGTGGTTTAACAATGGCATTATACTAGTGAGTCGGTTGTTTGATAAAGAAGGGCCATTGTACAACTACTCAGAATTTCTCGCCAGGTATAATATACCAATAACCCCAAAAGAATTTTCTATAGTTTTCGACGCTATCCCCTCTGGTATATACGTGTTATTTAGGAATGTTGACCACCCTGTCCTCGTCAATGTCACCCCCTGACCCAGGCCAATCAAGGAGACTGGGCGCAGGTGAACCAAAGCACCAATCCAGAGACGGGAGAGCCCAGATCACAGACCATGACAGGTGCACCTAATCACAGGCCAACCAGTACGCAGGTGCCACTCATACTGGCTGATTCCAGGCCGACAGGGAAATGTCACACCTGTTGGCTGCTGATCCTCTGGCCAGTGATCGTGTCACTGTGTGGAGTTTGCATGTTCTCCCCGTGTCTGCGTGGGTTTCCTCCGGGTCCGGTTTGCTCCCAGAGTCCAAAGACGTGTAGGTCAGGAGAACTGGCCGTACTAAATTGTTCCTAGGTGTGTGTGTGTGCCCTGTGATGGCCTGGCGGCCTGTCCAGGGTGTCTCCCCACCTGCCGCCCAGTGACTGCTGGGATTATCCCAATATAAATTATTTGGTTTGGCCAAAGAACGATTGGTGATAATTTTCTATCCTTTGTGTAAACTTACACATGTGGCCTAAAGGACCGGTTAAGCTACGAGGGTTTACCTTTGATTTGATGATGCAAAACTTGTTTTCCTTCGATAACGGATGGTAATGTCCACCAACAAGGTAATCTAAAGACTTGTATGCCTTCATTGATTCTTTCGTAAAGACACTTGGTGTGTCCATGAGGTATTCAGTCACATCCCTCCAGTCGATGTTTGGCAGCTTCGTGATATCGCTTGTCCACTGAGCTCCAGCAAGCATAAACGGATCGGGAAGTTTTTCTCCAGTGCTTAGCACAAGTTTCGACTCGTAATGCTTTCTGTCTTCCTTGCTCAGACCTTCAACATATTCTGCGATTTCCATTGACTCAAACTTCTAACTTTTCTCCGTTTAATTTTAAGTTTTATTCGCGTTCATCTGTCAGTTTCGTAGGTATGCGCTTTGTCTCTCGGCCATATTTTGCCACACGTTCTGCGCGCGCATCTTGTTTACAACGCGGCTTTTACATCATGCGACAAGGGGTCTATAATCCAGGTAAGAAAATCAAAGGTTGAATCGGTTCATCTGGACACAACGTTTACTGGCAGATAGGGTTCATCACTCATCTAAGTGACCTCTTCTGTCTAAACTGACTGCAGGCATTAGCCACCATTATTAATGTAAACTACTAATAAGACACGTTAGCCCCTAGCTAACGAGTTTGACCCTTTAGCCGAGCGGTTAGTGATGTCGCCTTGTGGTGCAGTACACTCCGTATCGAATCCCGCAGCGGGCAAGAAAATAACCGGTTACATTAACAATACAGTTAGCCAAGGGCTACCGAGCCTATTCATCCGTGGTCGTTACGTTGTCCCCTTCCTTCGGGAAGGGCGTCCCCGGCCGGACCGTCACAGCCGGGGCGCGAACTCGTCTATTCCGCACTGCGGTCGACAACGTTAACTAGTCGACTAAGGGGTCCGACCCGTTAGCCAAGGGCTAACGTGTCTACTTGTTCGTGCACGCTACACTACGTCTCATCATCCCACTTTTGACAGTAGTGTAGCGAATTCAGGGGGCAGCCGCGGGAACCGCCACAGCCGGGACGCGAACCAATATCTCCTGCACCGCGGGCGCCAACGTTAACCAGTCGACTAAAGGGTTCGGCCCATTAGCCAAGGGCTACCGAGCCTGTTCATCCGTGAGCGTTACAATATGCAAATATGGGTGTGACCGTACACTAGAGTTTCAATGGCATGTGTACTATTCTATATTTTATACTATATTTTGCACACATTCCCAAATCCTCTACCATTTTGGTAGACCGAATCTTTCTTTCCTCTCCATGCCCCCCCCCCGCACACACACACACGCCAGCAGAACGTTTCATTACAGCAAATATATTTAATTACAAATGCGATGTTGTCAAACTAGATTGAGAGTTGGTTGGTTGGATGAATGGAGATGGAGATATCATACAGGTGCAATCAGCATGCCTAGAACTCTAGCTTCTTTTGTTTCAAGTTGACTGCTTAGTATTGCCAGGTGAGCAAAGTGCTTGTTGGGTTTGGCCGTGCAGCAGGGAGGTTTGTGTGTTCAATGTGAAAGCCCCTTTACATGCTTTATCCAGTGCAACGTAAAACAATACTTGTGCACAGAACTGAGTAGAACTGCCTTGTGTCTTCAAGTGCAAATCTTTTTTACACATTGACAGATAATGATTTACGACTACTATTTGGGTTTTGTTTTTTCGGATACTTTACAGATTTTTGCAAATATTAAGCACAAGTAATTACATGCAGGCGCATCTGTTTTGAAATTTGCGGACAACAGAAGATAAGAGATTTAATGTGATATCCCAGAAAGATGATTGTGATATGTTGTCAGCACATCAGTCTGAGGCAGGACCCTGTTGGTGTTGCAGAGCCATCTTTACTCAGCAGCACGCTGGTTAAAGCCTGTAGACTTCTGGGTGCTCGGCTGACAAACAAAGGGAGTTAAAGGGGACGGCACAGGTCATCATGACAGAGTCCAAGTCTAGCCAAGATTCCTCAGATTCAGCAAATACTCCCGAGGTTTTCCTGTGAAAGCTTTGACATCTCCATCATGTGTAGTTGGTGTAATCCATCTCCAACAACAGGCTTAACGAACAGCGATGTGATGAAGATTAATTGGCAAGGAAAGCCATTTTGGTTTAATTAATGGTTCATCTGAAAAGGAAAGCCAAGTCAGCCATACTCTCTCTCTCTCTTGCACACACACACACACATGCACTCACAATACATATACTTTACTCATGATAAGATTTAGCAAAGTTTATCACTGAGAGACACTAGATTCCAGAGACTAGGTTACACAAAAAAAAGACAGTGACACAACAAATAGGCAAAAGTAGGCGTCCGGGTGGCGTAGCGGTCTATTCCGTTGCCTACCAACAAAGTGTCACTTTTTCAAAGTGACACAAAAGGTCAAACAGATTCAGCCAGCCGCAGCCCTTCAAGGAGGGCATTCTAGAAGGCCCTGGTACAAACAGCTCCTGAACAGTGATGGACAGTTGGACTCAGCTTAACAGGAGTGATTGGCAGCATCTTAGTTCTACTTGTTAGTTATGCGCTACTTCATCTAATTAGCCTACTATCACATCAACTAGCCAGAGGAATGATGCCAGAACTGAAGTGTTGTAATTTGTTAGCACCGGTTTGAATCCCATTTGTGTTTTTGGTGCATTCGAGGGCGTTTCGATGTAAGCAAGATCAGAGAAAGCCTCAACAGCAAGTTTCAAAAGATATTCTCCAGCTTGCTTAATAAAAGAGAATAACTTGATTCGTCTTCACTGAGCTTGGGTGTACTTGCCTGCTTACCTGAGCATCAAAAGTAAAGTCGGCTGCAAAAACATACATGCACATTAAGAGACGATACAAAACACTTTTAGCACATTTTTTTTAATTAAGAGTAAAAATGTACTGATATTTGTGCATTAACAAGGCTATACAATAAATAAACATTCCTTGAAATATATAATATCCCATTATTATCTTCTATAGAAGTATCTACTGTGCACAGGTCATGAAGGCAGGGCATGCAAGCAACAGTCGTGCCAAAAACCCAATAAAATATAGGTAGAAGGCCTTTACAAACGGTATCAGAAATGACAAACCAATATTACAGGTTCAAACTGATTTCCTTGGCTGATAATTCAAATTAATCTCATTTATAGTGCTTCTCTCTTGAAAGAGGTGCATTGACCTTCACGAAATACCTATTTAAAAAAGGAGCAAAAGAGTAAACTGTGCACTTTTGTGGGTTCGAAACTAAATCCCAGATGTCCGGCAGGGACGTTTAGATGGCACTGCAGGAAAGAGAAATCCTGACCGGAATTGTGTTCCATGAAACGGATTAGAGACAGTTAATGAAGTCCTGTTATGCGAGAGTTTGTTTGTAGATGCCAGGAAATGGAAGTCCTCGCTCGTTGTCCTCACATCTCCTCACGTACTTGAGTTGTTGCCCGGTGACGGTTTCAGTGGGGACCCTCCCGTGAGGTGTCAAGTGCTGTTCTCCGCTGGGAGAAAGTGAGAAAACAGTCAAGTCTTTCCATATTTGCAAAGCCCATCAGAGACCAAAGAAAGTGATGGAATCTGATCTGCTGTCACGAGATCTAGCCACACTGTACTTGAGGCTCGTGTCCACCAGATGGCAGTCAAACAACAATGTAACTAGACGTAATGGACGCGACTTCAGGCCAGCAAACTGCTTCAGATCCGCCTGCAGCACCGGAGATGAAATGGAGCGGCTGTGTGCTTTAAAGAGATGACGTATGATCAAGATGATGCTCTTTAATTGAAGTGAAATGTCAGCGCTAGCCAGAGTCAGTATAGAAAAAAAACAATCTGCCATGTGGGAGCGCTTGACAGCGTGGTTATCTTACATAGCTGTCAGACACAGTGGCTGACAGACTCAAATGAGACAAGTCTGTATGGCAGAATAAGAGAGACTGGTTGTGCCAGGAGAAGAATGTAGGTAACAGTTGCTGTTTTATGCTGCTGTAACATTTACAACGAGTAACTGTTGCTAATGTTACAACATTTACGACATTGTAACAAGATTCACTTGTGCAGGCAAGTAAATGTACCTACTTGTGGTAAATGTTACCTTTACAAGACGTTTTACATGAGCAACATACTTATGCTACTGTAAATGTTTGAGTAACAAAATATTACACAGACAGTCACAGTGACTAAGGGAAGACACACACACTCACACACACACACACACACACACACACACACACACACACACACACACACACACACACACACACACACACACACACACACATAGTTTCTCATGGGTATCATATGTGGAGTGTCGTGTAGAATAACAAAATCAAGTAAATACTGTACCCCACATTAGTAGCTATGATTAATATGGTTTCAGTTCTCGTAGGATAATATGAAAAGAAGAAAATTCCACGTTTCCAACTTCATTTGAGCCCTTTTTTTTTAACCCCCCCCTTTTTTTTCTCCCCAATTGATTTTGGCCTATACATTGGATTATACATGAATGTTACCCCACTCTTCCGAGCCGTCCCGGTTGCTGCCCCACCCCCTCTACCGGTCCGGGGAGGGCTGCAGACTACCACATGCCTCCTCCGATACATGTGGAGTCGCCAGCCACTTCTTTTCACCTGACAGTGAGGAGTTTCGCCAGGGGGACGAAGTACGTTGGAGGATCACGGCCAGTCCCCCCCCCCCGCAAATATTTTTTTCCTAGGATGAATCCGGAAGGTTCCCGCCCTCAAGCGCTAGGATTGGCCAGATCTGCCTGTCAGTTAAGGCCGATGCGTACGCACAACAACCCTAACCCTAACCACATTTGCTAGCTAACTGTTAGCCAGCAGCCACGTTTGCAACCAAGCTAACTGTGCCAACTTAACTGTGTGTGTACGGTAAGTGCATATTTTTTTTCCTTGGATGAATCCGGAAAGTTGACTGACAGGCAGATCTGGCCAATCCTAGCGCCCGAGGGCAGGAACTTTCCGGATTCATCCTAAGGAAAAAATATTGTCCCCCCCCGAACAGATGCCCCAACTGACCAGAGGAGGCACTAGTGCAACAACCAGGACACATACCCACATCCAGCTTCCCACCTGAAGACACAGCCAATTGTGTCTGTAGGGACGCCTGACCAAGCCGCAGGTAACACGGGGATTCGAACCGGGATCCCCGTATTGGTAGGCAATGGAATAGACTGCTACGCCACCCGGACACCCCATTTGAACCTTTTTAAGATCATCCATCCATCCATTATCCGAACCGCTTATCCTGCTCTCAAGGTTGCGGGGATGCTGGAGCCTATCCCAGCAGTCAGTGGGTGGCAGGCGGGGAGACACCCTGGAGAGGCCGCCAAACCATCATAGGGCCCACACACACACACACACACACACACACACACACACACACACACACACATTCATACCTAGGGGCAATTTAAACCTTTTTAAGATCAAAGTTAATTAAAAGAAAAAGCAACAGCAGGGAAATGGTCATTTCTTGTTCCGTTCTCTAGATGGCAGAAATAAGGACTTGACCTTTCGACAGCGTATAGGTAGTGATGTGGCTGCAGATACTATCTGGACGTGTCTCCCGGGCTTATACATTTTTTCAGTTTTCTTCAGATGAAGTCAGCTTCACAAAATATGTGCTGTAAACCGGCAACTTGTTGTGACTCATCCTATAGCAAAACAGAGTCTATGCGACGAGTTAACATTAAGCACATACAGAACTAGCACAGAGAGAGCGGTATCACTAAATACCCTCACACAAGTTATTTGTCTACATTAGTGATGCTTTAAATGATGCTCATTAAATATTGCAGTTGTATTATTTTGTCACATGGATTTTTTTTTTTGTCTTATCCATTCATGCTGTGAAACTTGTAATAACTATTCATTCTGACTATCACACTTGCAGGCTATACTTTCCACTAAAAACTAAGTCACTCTGTTGGGTGTCCTATCAAATTAGCTCAGACAAAACAGGATCATTCAGAACAAAGCAGTCTCATACCTTAAGGAGACAATTTGCCAAAACAAAATGCATCCCACTGATTGAGACACGAGGTGCTAGCTTGCTCCATAAGAGCAATTGTTATTCCATTGATCATGCCCCAAAATGTTACCCCAATGATAAAAACAAACAAACAAACAAACACAAGCATTTTAAAGGGTGCTGAATTTTGTGAGCCAGAATTCGAGAGCATGGTGCATTTCCGGGCTTAAAGAGGTGTAGTTGTTAAAAAAGAATGAGTAAAGGTCTTGAGCTGACATCATCAGGGGGTCGAGACGTTTTACGAAAGTTGACACAAGTGAAGGGTAAACTGAAGCACTCTTCATCAGTAATGTGTTTTCATGCTTCTTTACACACTTTAGGTAATAAAAAAATGCCACAGGCTACATATCTGGCAATAAAGGCCACCATGTCCATGAGGGGAACTGCAGATTGTGTCCAACTTTGTTAAAAAAAAAAAAAAAATAAATCATTGTATTGATTTGACCGGCATCACATCCTCTGGCTCCTTACTCAAACTGCTCTTGCAATAATTACTCAGTAAGTCACAACGTTGCATTTGGAAGTAATCAATACATATTCTGTCAGTCACTGACCTTTAAAGGTATCGTGGCATTGGAGGAAAACTAATAACATGTAGAAGCCCTGTCTGATCAATAGCCTATAATCCACTGGGAAGAATATTATTGCACCTTAATGTCATGACTACAGACAGCGGTGACAGACTGGAAACACCAAGCTATGCCATATTGCCATGGTATCTCATCTGGTGTAAGGAAATGAGTGGTACAAAACAGCTGAACTTGAGAGAAAAGGTAAATGCAGGCAGATGGGACGATATGATAAACAGTCTTTTAGGACCTACATTTTGTCACCGCTAAATGACATTTAGCACATCAGGACCCTTTCAAAAGGTTACGGCAACATTGATGAAAATGTTGAGGGTACATACAACGCTAAGTGCGCGGCACCGCAGCGAGAGTAGAAAACACATGACCATGTTATGACTGATGCCTTTGGAGCGAAGGCTTTTAAACAGCCCCAAAAGTAGGCAAGCATCCTAATGGTCTCCCCAGGACAAGACTAATAACATGGTTCAATGATCTAGCCTCTTAAGGAGAAGTGTAATTTCTCAATTTGGGTTCCTAGCTGGAAAAGAGAACTTGTGCATTAAGGAAATCTGTCACAGTTAGATGAAATATAAGTTTAAAAACCACATAGTTCAACAGCACATGTGAATTATGGGAGTCTATGCTCGCAGGGCCAGATGAAGGTCATGATATATTAGTTTTGTCACTACGCTCCCATTAGCTTTACTTGATTAGCCTTGATGATCGTCTAAAACACAGGGTGTGCCTCTTAGTGATTTGCACCGGGACTAAATGTTCCACCGGAAACCACTGGGTGTGCACTGATAATAATCTTTGAATGCACAGTTACTTATTCAAAATTCTGCTATGGATCCACAAACTAACTCAGCTCTTCTCAGCCAATCTCACTCAGGATGTGGCGGTGGGAACACGAGGGAACGTCTGCAAAAATGGCAGGTCATTTCTTCACTACTCTGGAATGGCACTTGATCTAAACTGACTCCGTTTGAGGAGGCAACTGTGATCACATCGGTTAAAGGGTAGTAAAACGTCTACAAGTAGTGTTGAAAGGACAACATCTGTTGCGATTTAGGCAATCAATAAAATCTATGTCCCTTACTTGAGTGATCAATAAAGAGACTTGAGAGGGCAGCATGGGGTTGAAAATCATTTGGATTTCCTCAAAACGTCACCCCTGTTAACTGAAAACACATCAGCAGTTGCCCATTCATCCATTTCAGTTATCAGCGGGTTTTATTTCCATTCTCGTGGAGTCATCTGAAAGTGCCAGACCTGCGGAGGAATATTTACTCTTCAGCCAGAGTCCCACACATCTAGCCATCAGTTGAATCAGATATTACTTCAGTGCCTTGTGGGTTCTATAAAACGAAGGGAAATCTGTTGTCCATGGCCGCTGGATAAGACGAAGCCTCCATTCATTCATTCTGAGAAAGAAGTTCAATGCAGAAGGTCTATTGATCACAGGGAGCCGTTGTAGAGCTCCCTGCTGCCGCTGCTCTCTGCAGGCTGGCTGGGAAGCAATGGCTCCATTTGGCTGTCGAGATAATTCATTTTTATTTGCACCTGTCTGTTCTCCGGCTGACTCATTTTGACTCGTCCTTTTTCTGAGGAACTGCTTACGATCGACGCCAATCCATTGTCCGGGTCCTGGTAGCTATTTCTGCTTGGTCCCCGTGTGCTTTCATGGTGAGGGATTTTAACTGGCACGTGTTCTTTGTTTTTCAGTGGTGCAGGTCCATTACTGTACTGATTTGTTTTGATTGGCACCGGCCCGTTGTCTAGATGGCTTGTTTTGATTGGTACTAGCCTGTTCATCTGGTGCTTGTTGCATACAGGAATCTTATTCATCTGGAGGGAGCGTGTGTAACGTGAAAACCAGTCCCTCTCGAACACAGCCTTCAGCTGCTCTACCACGGTGGAGTTTCGCTCCTCGATGCCCTCCGGCTGGCTGATCACCAGGGCCGCTCCTCCATTGAAGGTAAACTCATTCCCCACCCAGTCCAGGTTGCCTGTCAGAACACAAACCAGCGTGAGTCAGTAGTTACCACAGTTTTATGTGCAAGGTGCCTTTTACACTAGACATCAAACAGGAGCATCATGCTAACTAGCTTTACGGGTGAAGCTGACAAGACCACAAAATTTTTTTTTTACACGCAATACCATGTAGTTTAAATGTAAAGTGAAATTTGTTTCACCCTCAGATTGTCAGCTACGTTTTCAATATTTTCATTGTGCAGGAATGAATGAATGAAGGATGATTCATTTCGCACATGTAAATAAGCAGGCTATAACATGCAGTTACGCCATTACCAATAATCTGAAGTGATCAATAAAGCCACACATCAAACTCAGCGAACAAATCTCTTATTTTTTTCCTACCCCTTCTTACCTACCCTCAAGTTAATTCAGCTACTATACATTTCAAACTCAACTCCCACTGTACTGTATAGTTCAAGTTCATTGCAAGTTGTGCTGCACAATACAAACTCAACTACTGTGAAAAATAAGAGGAAAAAAAATCAAAAACACATGAGGGAAATAAAAAGAAAAACATCCTAATGTCATGTACCAAGGATCAAGGTATGTGATGACAATGTTTTTTTTTTGTTTCCCCTTTGTTGGTCAGACTTGAACATCTCTGGCTGTGGAAATCACCGGTTTTGGGGTATGAGGGGAGGTGCACTGACACAGTCTCGTTGTGGGTGGAGGTGCTGTGGTGATGGAGCGCCATGCGGTGGTTACGCCCAACAACAGACGATGTTTTTGTAATCAACGTAATACTTCCAGAGTCCGCTGTTTTACACCATTACTGATTCCACCTTTAAAGGTATAATCCGCATTTGACACACACAGCGGGCTTTCCACCCTAGTTCTGCCAGTCTAAGATGGGCTGCATAGCCACGGCGCTGCATGCTGTTACGGACTGGACCTTTAAACTATCCAATTTCCAAAAGTTGTATAACAGTTCTCGATGTTACTTTAAAAAAATTTAATTCTGCAAATTTATGACAAATAATTTGCAAAGTACAAGCACGAGCCACTTTATTTCATCATTGTACAGGTTACAGTGAATGTGTCCTCTGCATTTAACCCATCCTATTGTACAGGAGCAGTGGGCAGCTGCAGCGCCCGGGGACCAACTCCAGTTCTTCTGTCCATTGCCTTGGACAGGGACACAGACAGGAGTATTAACCCTGACATGCATGTCTTTTTGATGGTGGGAGGAAACCGGGGGAACCGGAGGAAACCCACGCAGACACAGGGAGAACATGCAAACTCCACGCAGAAAGGAGATGGGATGGCCTGGGGTTCGAACCCAGGATCTTCTTGCTGTGAGGTGACAGTGCTAACCACGCACGGTGGCCCAGTGGCCACCCCAAAATAACATATTCACAGAGAGCATCAGGTTTTTTTGGGGGGGGGTGTTCATTGTCTTTGGTCTAATCCTGCCAAAGTGCTGCCTCAAATCTGGAGGCAGTACCCTTTAGGCTAAAGGGTAGCATGCTTTTGCCAATGACCTGTAATCGCTAGAATGACATGTGTAAGGACATCAGTTAGCAGAATCAATATCTTAATTTAAAACACCTCCTTAAACCTAATTCTATAGACTTGTCTCTTTGCAGTGCCTTTATCCCAGTTGTTTTATCCAGCTTGAACCTACATGTCCCATAATTTCAATCAGGAATCCTTGTCATGCTTACAAAATACTTTTAGGGTGGCTGAAACACGATTGCTAAATCCTCTCTTATCATAAAGTGCATTTTGAAGTAAAAAAAAAAAGAAAAAAAAAGTATGAGATGCCTACACTTGCAAATTTAAAGGCATTTTTGAATCTTGCAACCAATGTGATTTTTTGACAAGTGGTGCAGTCGAACCATTTCTTAAACCAGCAGCGAAAATTAGGTAGGGGTGAAGTGGGGGGTAGGCAGTAAACAATCCGGCGATCTCACCCAAGTAAACTGCTCGTTCAGTCACCATGAACCTATTATGGTTGATTCCCTGGAGACTGCCGTCCCTCTGCTCTCTTGGACTGAAGAACTTCTACACACACACACACACACACACAAACAGACATGCAAACAAGAGATTGGACAGACAGATGCACACAGAAGGGGCAGAGACACACAGACAGAAGGACAGATAAGCAGAGAGACCGCCGGGCGATATTTAATGCTGCAGTGCACAGGTGTGTGGTCGATCAATAAGTAATAATAATAATAATAATAATGACTTTATTAAATAGTACATTTCAAATCTACTGTTACAAAGTGCTTCACAAACAAAGACGAATAAAAAAGCAGGAGGACAATCAAATACAAAAGCCCAGCCAGTGGGACGGGTCTAGCATAGGATGGCCCGGCACTCACAGCTTCCAGAGAGCAGTTGGCCTGCTCCATGCAAAGGCTCCTGAGGGACCAGACGAAGTTGAAGGTGAGAGGGTGAGTCTGTTCCCAACAGCTGATCAGCATTCGCACCCGCACCTTTCTCAGGATCAGAGCCTCGCGGATGAGGCCATCGATTCGGGACCAGTACCTTTGCAGAGATATGCAGACAGGAGCATAAAGCACGGACTGGGACGGCACATATTTGCATAGCGGGCGTGGCGGGCCGGTACAAAGCAGGGCGTCAAAGCTGGCGTGAGCGAACGCCGATCTTTACGTCTAACTGTAAATATGCCGGTTGTCTCTGTTGAGACACAGTACACCTGCCAGACTGAATAATGCAATTCTTACGGTTGCCAACATTTTTGTGAAGCCATACCTTAATGTGCCGAACCACAAAGTACAGAAACACAAGTCTTACTTGTGGGCGCTGTTTTGGAGGAGGGGCAGGTAGTCGGTGATGGAGATGTAGATGAAATGGTGGGCCTCCTGGATGACCCTGCTGATGGCCTCAAGATCGCTGCTCCGGTCTTTGGGGATAAACACATCTGGCGAACTCTGTTGACATCATAGGTTAAGCAGTTGAAAGTAGTTAGGGGGGCGTTCCCATACAGAAACAAAATAAATAAATATAAAAAGAAATACCCCAAACTAGAGCGATTGCTTATGGGGGAACGTTCTCTGTAGTTCATTGTAGTTTGGAGTCAGTATTCTATCAAGAGGCTGAAGGAGATAGGAAGTTAGCGCCTGTTCATGCTACGCTACTTCTTTTCTTTCTTTCTTTTTTTTGTGGATTTCATTCATCATCATTCTCATCCACCCATTGTTTGAATTTAAAACAGAGGATGACTGGCTGTTTGTTTTTTTTTTGTGTTCATTTTTTCATATGAGCAAATTGTCATAGAATGAGTGTGTGTATATCCTGGCCCATGGAATAACGATTTAAATGAATAAATAAGCTCTATAGATGGATAAATAAACAAATGAAAGTACAGGTATAGGGAACATGAAATAACCAGAAATACAGCAGTCCAACCTGTAAGTTGTGGCTCTTTGTGTAACACCTGAAACAGACATGGGAGAGCATTTGGGCTGAAAAGGGGGTTACCATATCCTTTCCCCCCGTTTGAAATCAACACTCACTTCCTCGGCACCACATCACGAATGTCTTAGCTCTGTTACCCCATAGGGGGGAAACACACCTCACATCAGGTTGTGAAATTGTTCCACCGCTTTAAACATGACTGAGAAGCTGAAGTATGCACTGGTATTCTGGCAGTGTCCTTAACCTCTCTCTCTCTCTCTCTCTCTCTCTCTCTCTCTCTCTCTCTCTCTCTCTCTCTCTCTCTCTCTCTCTCTCTCTCTCTCTCTCTCTCTCTCTCTCACACACACACACACACACATTCTCTCTCTCTCTCTCTCTCTCACACACACACACTCTGTCGCTCTGCCACACACACTCTCTCTCACTCTGTCGCTCGCTCTCTCTGTCACACACACTCTCTCACTCTCTCTCTCGCTCTCTCTGTCACACACACTCTCTCTCACTCTCTCTCTTGCTCTCTCTCTCACACACACACATTCTCTCTCTCTCTCTCACACACACACACTCTCTCTCACTCTCTCTCTCGCTCTCTCTGTCACACACACACACTCTCTCTCACTCTCTCTCTTGCTCTCTCTCTGTCACACACTCTCTCACTCTCTCTCGCTCTCACACACTTTCTCTCTCACTCTCTCCTTCTCTCACACACACACTCTCATTCTCACTCTCTCTCCCTCCCTCACACTCTCTCTCTCTCACTCTATCACACACACACTCTCTCTCTCTCTCACACACTCTCTCTCTCGCTCTGTCACACACACTCTCTCTCCCTCCCTCACACTCTCTCTCTCTCACTCTGTCACACACACTCTCTCTCTCCCTCCCTCACACTCTCTCTCTCTCGCTCTGTCACACACACTCTCTCTTTCCCTCTCTCTCTGTCACACACACTCTCTCTCTCTCCCTCTCTCACACACTCTGTCTCGCTCTCTCTCTGTCACACACACTCTCTCTCCCTCTCTCTCCCTCTCTCTCGCTCTCCCTCTCTCTCTCCCTCTCTCTCTCTCTCTCTCACTGCTGGGCTTGAGGTCAAGCAGACAGACCAGAGACATTCCGAATGCCTGGCTTAGAAGACTCACCAGGGAGGGACTGCACACGCTGCATGACTATTCCATTGGGACCGAGACTCCTGATAATGGAGATCCGTTCCCCGAGTTGGGCCTTCAAATGGACCAGATTGGTCTAACGAGACCTTTGCCGGTCCCAAATTTGGCTACAGAAATGGACCTTTGCATGTTAGATGGAAAGGTCTTGTACAAATGTTGTGTTGTTGCCATGAATAAGAAAATGCTGCATGAGAGAAAGGACACCGTATGGAGAACAAGGCTGAAAGTGGCAGATGGTTGTAAGCCAGTGTGGAGGGTGGAGGGTGGAAGGTGCTGTATAAAGCCCTGCTGAACAAAAGGTCAGGTGACTTGCAGTGGAGGATCCTGCAGGGAGCGCCGGCAGTTAACCCAACTGTTTCTGTGAAGTGTCCTTTCTGTCAGTCTGTCAGAGACCATGTTTCATTGTTTGGTGGGCTGTGAAAGACTTCAGGTGCTTTGTGAAGCTCTACAGATCATATTCTCACACTGGGATGAAAGATGGAGTGAAACTGTTTTTATCTTTGGCGCTGGGCACAAGAGGAAGGATGTGGAGAAGTGGCAACTGTTAAAGTTTGTAGTGGGACAAGCTAAGTTTTCGATTTATAGGAGCAGGAAAAGTCTGATTAATAATGGTTCAGAGGAAGATTTGCTTCCGTTGTTCGTCGCAAGGGTGAAGGCGAGAGTCCGAGTGGACTTCAGCTTCTTCACCTTAATGAACAACTTGGATAAATTTATTTCGCGGTGGTGTTTCATGAAAGCCATTTGCTCAGTCAATGAGAGGCAACTGGTATTTCATCCTGTCTTTGCATAGTATTTCTTTTGACCCTTTGGGAGGATGTGACTTGAACCACTGGTCTAAAAAAAAAAAGAAAAGAAAAAAAGACTTGTTTAGACGGCTTAATGTAAAGGAGTTGCTCATGTTGATGTTGTGAAATGGAGGTGTCTGTTGATTTTTTGTTTTATGTAAAATAAAGAGTTGTTTAAATTCTCTCTCTCTCTGTCACACACACACACTCTCCCTCTCTCTCTCTCGCTCCCTCTCCCTCTCCCTCTCTCTCTCTCTCTCAGTAACGTGTTTTCTTTCAGACCCTTGGTTTATCTGTTTTATGACAGAATTAAGACAAATACGTGTTTTGTAATGACGGGGCCATTTACAAGCAGGATGTGCAAGGAATTTATCTATTCTTTAAGGAGAAAAAAGGCACCACATATCTATCTGTGTGTGTGTGTGTGTGTGTGTGCAATGTCAAAGGGATAAAATTACAGGTGTTATGAAGGATTTATTCAAATTTCACTACCATTTTCAAAATTAATTGACAAGAGATGGGCAGACATAATGTTCACCGTGTGTGTGTGTGTTTGGAACCACGCCTTTTGTTACCAGTACGAATGTCATTTGGAGACGGACGTTGATCATTTCAAACCCAGCCCAGAACATCTGATTCCCATCAGCTGCAGACTGACGGCTCTCATCTCTCTCAGCAGGGAGACAGGACAGGGGGAGAAAAAGCATCCTGCAGTTCCCTATAACGAATGGGCATCCTCACCTAGCTCTCACCTCCCCTAGAAAAGATTACTTCACCAGCGAGGGAGCCGCAGACATTTATATGCTTGACATCATAGTCTATGAAAAACCATGGGTGAGACATTTGCCACGCTAGCAGCAATTAATGCCAAAACAACTGTGAAAAATACCAAGCAGACTTTCAGTGCTGAATATCTCACACCCAGTGAATGTGTCTGCCTCAGCACCTACTATAGTTAGTTTGCTAGTGTGCAGCTGCATGTCTTATCCCAAGTCAGCCAGTCACCTTTCTGCTGCTCTTGATGCATTTTACTTTTAATAATCATTTAGTATGGCGTACTTACCGTAAAATCACTTCATAAGCTGTAGTTATTTATTTATTTATTTATTGCGAAAAGCGTCTTTCAGACACCATTATCTACAATGCAACTGCTTTCAGAAGCAAAGGCTTTCATGAATTGAATCATTATTGTTTTACCATAGCCGGTGATTGATAGTAATGATCACCAGTTTAAACGGGCACCGCGGTTCAGCAGCCCCTACTGATAGTCACTAGTCTACTGTTTCAGGAATGTTGTAATATTACACACGGCACACACAGCTTTTTTTTATCTAGCCTATCAATATTATTAACTACTTACAGATATTATAGATTTTATTCTACATTTAGCTCAGTGGAGTATTATTATTGATTGTTTGTGTTATTTGTTTGTTTGCATGTTACTGTGTTTTTGTGTACAATAAGCTGCTCCAAACAAATTGCCCCTAGTGGGATTAATGAAGTTGATTGTATTGTATTGTGTTGTGTTGTGTTGTATTGTATTGTAGTTGATACCTTTTAGTCAAACTAATTCAATTGTTCAAAGCAGTTAAAATAACATAAAGGATAACAATATTGAGGGGATCGGCTGTGCTTGATAAATAGGTGGTACTGATGTGTATAATTAATTACACATGTTACTACCCCCTGACAGTCAGAAAGGTCAACTAGGTACTATTACATTGCATATATACTGTGTGGAAACTAAGCAGGTGTGGGCTTGGCTAGTATTCGGATGGGAGACCTCCTGGGAAAACTGAGTTGCTGCTGGAAGTGGAATTGGTTGGCCAGTAGGGGGCAG
This sequence comes from Lampris incognitus, assembly GCF_029633865.1. Taxonomy (NCBI): domain Eukaryota; kingdom Metazoa; phylum Chordata; class Actinopteri; order Lampriformes; family Lampridae; genus Lampris; species Lampris incognitus. The sequence goes on from NC_079223.1 coordinate 15,485,451, forward strand.
TCTTCCCTCTGGTCCTAATAAGCAACAAATATCAAATCCCAGTGCAGTGATGGGGACACTGTGCTGTGTGAGATGCCGTCCTTCGGATGAGACGTTAAACCGAGGTCCTGACTCACTGTGGTCATTAAAGATCCCATGGCACTTATAGCAAAGAGTAGGGGGGTTCCCCGGTGTCCTGGGAAAATTCCCAATCTGGCTCTCTCCACCTGGCCTCCTACTCATCTCCCCTATGTAATTGGTTCAATAATTCCTCTCTCTCCACCTCAAGCTGATGTGTGGAGAGCGTTCTGGTGCAAAATGGCTGCCGTGCATCACCCAGGTGGGTGCTACACATTGGTGGTGGTCGAAATTAGTTACCCCCCTCAATGTGAAGCATTCATCATCTTTCCTATCTATTTATCCTGTTCGTATTTTCTAGATTTTTGTGCCTCCGTTTGATAAAATTACTAAGTCAGTTATGGCCTTTTTTTACTGGAATGCATCACATTTTTTTCTCTTCTTCATTGGATGTTCCATCAGTTCTTTTGATAATTCACCATTAGAGAGACTTAGAAAGTAACTGCAACTGTAATAGTTTCAAAGAAGACAAACTCATGTATGGAAACACCATCAACCATCATCATCAACCATCATCAGGCACCAAAAATGTCTCCTTTTCCGGCCTTGAGCGGGTGCTCTATAGCATTAGCACTGCCTCATTAAACATGTGTTAACAAGTTAATGCTATCAGCTGAAAAAGACTGTCACGGAGCATACATGCTGCAACTCACAGAGATGTAGGCCTCGGCCTTGGTGCTGTTGAGGGTTAGCTCCAGCGGTGTGTCCCTGTTGAAGAGGGCGAAGAGGCGCTTGGACCAGAAGGAAGGGATGAAGTCTTTATACTGGAGCCCCCAGTACAGGCTGAACACTTTGTGAAGGTCCAGGGCCAGACAGCTGCAGTCATACACCAACACACCCAGCTCCTTCCTCTGTGGTATCAGCACACAGCAACACAATCACAGCCATTAACGGCACCATCATTAGCATCATATCATCGTCCAATCACATTAAGCAGCAGCAGCAACAGCAGCACTAATTACCGACTGCTTTCTGTTCCTTTCCTTTCTCTAAGCAGTATTGTTATACGGTCTCATCTTTCTCTAATCTCCTATTTGGACAGTTGCACATGCACACACACACATACCCAATTACTGTATATGCATGTACTCTTCTTTCCCTGGCCACACAGGATCAACAGTTGACCACGCGTCCAATTAGAGAGGTCTCCGTTCATCGTCATGGCAACTCTTGGCAGGAAGTGAACAGACATGAAAGTCCCCCCCCCCTTTCATTAGCTCTTTAAACTCCCCCTTCTCTAGCAATTGGATTTTAATTGCAAATCGATACTCGTCGACTTCAGATTGCCTCGGCATCCCCCCTACCTGGGAACCTTCGGCCCCCTCGCGCCACCATTCCTTCCCCACTGTGTTCGGTTTGCTTACATGAGCAATGTATTCTGGATAATGATGCGTCTCCTTGCACAGATCTTCTTCAGGATGAGCTGTTTTATATGCATCTTGATACCAATATTTCTATATCTAATGACTATATTAAATGACCTTCAAACACAATCAACTCGTTATCACTGCACAACACAAATGCATAGATTCATTCTTTCTTTTCTCCTCAATTGTATCTGGCCAATTACCCCACTCTTCTGAGCTGTCCCGGTCACTGCTCCACCCCCTCTGCCAATCCGGGGAGGGCTGCAGACTACCACATGCTTCCTCTGATACATGTGGAGTCGCCAGCCGCTTCTTTTCACCTGACAGTGAGGAGTTTCACCAGCAGGACATAGTGCATGGGAGGATCACGCTATTTCCCCTCCAGTTCCCCCTCCCCCAGAACAGGTGCCCCGACCCACCAGAGGAGGCGCTAGTGCAGCTACCAGAACGCATACCCATATCTGGTTTCCCACCTGCAGACACCGCCAATTGTGTCTGTAGGGACGCTCGACCAAGCCAGAGGTAACACGGGGATTTGAACCGGCGATCCCCATGTTGGTAAGCTATGGAATAGACTGCCACGCTACCCAGATGTCCCAATGCACAGATCCTTGCACCTGGCTACTCACTGTATGTGAAAAATCACAATGTAACAGCCATCGAGTGGACTGAGTGGACTGCAGAACCACAAGTTCATGACGGCACAAAATAAAGTCCATAAGGATCAATTATTACAAGAGCCTTTCGGTCATCACAATTCCCGTGTTTAATTTCATCTACTGCATATTCATTTTGACAGAAACTGTTTGCTCATTGATGAGTATTACATGATTATGCCATGAGTGACCTATCGATGTTTATCCTGATCCTACAGCACAAACAAAGCAGTGGTCTGGTTCCTACGTTCTCTGCATGTATTTGTTGTTTCCCTGAATTTACGCAACGCTGAAACAAATCTGATTCCACATTCACATTTGTCATCCTACCTACCTTACTGATTCCTTCAATATACCAACTTTCTTGGCAAGAACCAACTCTTCTGATTTTCACTATAAGGACCCATTCTGCCTATCTAATCTGAGATGCGTGTCATCATCATAAGGACGTATCCACTGCATTATTAACAGTATCATAAATTCAAGTAGGGCTGTGCAGCGTATAGTTATGAGTTGGTTCTGTTTTTTGTAGATATTGGTAGTTTGTATGTTACACTTGAGCACCCTCTCAGATTGGTTGATATTAGTTTTGGTGAAGGACCGGAAGTTTCTGAAACACAAACATTTGTTTTACACACATTCGGCACATCAGTGATGTCAAACACCACCTGGTCTTTCATGGCAAGACAGGTATTCCTGTATAAAAGTAAAGTGAAAATGTCTACAAGTTCTTGATACAAATGAGGTTGTTTTTTTCTGGGGGGGGGGGGCTTGACAATCCCAGCACCTGTGGCCCCCCAACACTGGCAGCTTTCTGAGACTAGTTTTGCCAGATCAAGGCCCTTCATCTAAAGACAGGGCTGGCTAATAAATAGAGCCGCTGTTCATGAACTATGCAAGTTAATAAGCTTTGAAGACAAAGATGAAAGTGTCCACTTTCTATTTTTGGAAGCCACCCCACCTTGTACGCCCCCACCCCCGTTTTGCCTTTTAAAATTTGCAAGAAGAGGAGTCAAGTTAGATGCCTGAAGAGTGTGTATGCAGCTGACTGTGCAGAGGTCACATATTAGCATGTGTGGAAAGGTGTTTGTATAGGTACTATATCAGCTGGCGGTTCTGCAGTTTGTTTACATGGGTGTGTTTGTGCATGTGTGTAAGCGTGTGTGTGTGTGTGTGTGTGTGTGTGTGTGTGTGTGTGTGTGTGTGTGTGTGTGTGTGTGTGTGTTTTCTGTCTGTTTATGTGTGCTGCATGGTTTTTTAGATCTCGTTTACCGTGGCCAGGGACCTCCAGTCCATGCTGCCACTGCCCAAATAGAAATGTTTGCTGTCCACCACCCAAAAGGACGAGTGGAGATGCCCTTTGGTCAGTGCTGTCATGTTCACGTAGTGGATCTCAGCATCTGGGGAATGAGATGGAGGGGGAGGGGGGGGAGAAAGCGAGGCAGAACAGTAGAGACAGAGACGAGAGACGAGAGATAAAAACAAAGCACACAGAGGCAGTAGGTGTGTGTTGGTGTGGATAAGTGTGTGAGTAAGAGAGCTGACTGTGGCTGGCGAGGCTTTTGAGCTCGGTGGAGTTGATCATCTCACTGGAGATCTTCAGCTGGACCCCTTTAGCATTCAGCTCCTGGAGCCTGGACAGCAGTTCCCTTCCCTGGAGGAAAACAGCGGAGGAAGCCCTCACAAATCAACAGTCACAACTCTCGCTTCCATATCAGTGTATCCAATCATTTGCCCTTTTTACGGCTGAGCAGACGCCAGGGCAGAAGCAGAGCGACGAGGCAGATGACTCGTGTCAAGTGTGGTCACAAGCCATGTGACACCTGTTGAAAACAAAAAGCGGCCGTATTTAGGCCTGCCCCGCAAAACCAGCAAACACCTTTCCCCCCGTAGGAAACAGGAGTCTCTAGGAGGCATCTGTACGACTGGGGGACTAGAACGGGGTCTGAGGATTCACATCTCATCAAACAGACACACGTCGACCCAAGGCTAGACAACGCTGGCGTGGGGGCTTTATACTGAAATGAATAGGAGCGCACTACTTGATGCGAGTCCCCAAGCGCTGATGTGTGTATAGAGTTGAGAAAAATGCTGCTGAAAACCAGATGAAAACGGGCAGGGCAAGTTCATTTAGTAAACTCCAAGCCACATATTCAGCAATCACAATCAGCCCTGCCAAAGGGAGGAGTGGGGAACTACAGAAGCAGCTTGTTCGTGCTGTTCATTGCTGCGCCTCTGCTGGTGCAGCTGCTCCGGCTGTCATGCTTGCCTGGCTGCTGTTCATCCGTTTCCAGCCCACCTGCCGCCGCCGCTGTAAGTCTGCTGCCTGGTACTCTACGGAGGATTGTGCTCCCGCCTCTAAAGAATGTAGGGCTCCTTGGTGCAGTCATTACGTACAGCAGATCCATTCATCCCCGAAGATTAAAGACACACGTATCCCCGTTCTAAATCAATAAAACACGTAATCTTTTTCTAAACACGAAAGCCACTTTAATCGACATTGTGTTCTTACAATGAATTGCATTTAACCCATCCTACTGTATAGGAGCAGTGGGCAGCTGCAGTGCAGCGCCCGGGGACCAACTCCAGTTCTTCTTTCCATTGCCTTGCTCAGGGGCACAGACAGGAGTATTAACCCTAACATGCATGTCTTTTGATGGTGGGAGGAAACCGGAGCACCTGGAGCACATCCATGCACACATGGGGAGAACATGCAAACTCCACACAGAAAGGACCTGGGATGGCCTGGGGTTCGAACCCAGGACCTTCTTGCTCTGAGGCAACAGTGCTAACCACTGGGCCACCATGCCATGTGTTGTGTTGTACGGGCTGTATGTGAGTTGAGTTTGTGTGGCTCACCTGGGCTTATATCACAAAGGGTCATATCATACTAGCAAAAAAAGAGACAACACAGATTGGAGTTATATTTTCAAACAACAGTACTGGAATACCGTCCTTCCCCTCTTATTTCCAGTCTATAAGAGTTCACGACAAGCGCATAACATCACAAAAAAAAAAACCCTGCTGACCGACCAATTGAACACAAGCTATTGATTTCATGATGACCACAACTTCCTATTTCAGAAATGTAAGGATTGTCTGAACTTCCTTGACTCATGCTCTGCATACCTTGACCATAAGCTCATTCTAATCCACCAGAGCCGGCTTTTAAACTGGTGTGATTGGGGGCAAGGTGCTTCCAAGCAGAGTATTCCGCTGATTTCAGTCAAGATAAGTCAAGAGAAACCAAACAAACAATGCCAACAACATAGACACCAAGTACAACAATCAAACCTGTTGATTGTACATTTGGAAAGAAAGCGACCACATCACCCGTCCATCCACTCACTGTGTCCTCTCAACAGCTCACACTAGCTGGTTACCGGCTGCAGCACCAAAGACGAAGCAGTGATACACAGAGGGGACACGATTTGCACAGCAAACTGCAAGTAACACACACGACTTGTTAAAAATCCAATCATTTGTGGCGTCCGGGTAGCATAGCGGTCTATTCCGTTGCCTACCAACAGGGGATCGTCGGTTCGAATCCTCATTTTGCCTCTGGCTTGGTCGGGTGTCCCTACAGACATGTGTCTGCGGGTGGGAAGCTGGATGTGGGTATGTGTCCTGGTCACTGCACTAGCGCCTCCTCTGGTCGGTCGGGGTGCCTGGTCGGGGTGCCTGTTCGGGGGGGGGGGGGTAGCGTGATCCTCCCACACGATACGCCCCCCTGGCGAAACGCCTCACTGTCAGGTGAAAAGTGGCTGGGGACTCCACATGTATCGGAGGAGGCGTGTGGTAGTCTGCAGCCCTCCTCGGATCGGCAGAAGGGGTGGAGCAGCGACCACGACGGCTCAGAAAAGTGGGGTAATTGGCCAAGCACAATTGGGGAGTAAATGGGGGGAAAATCCTAAAGAAAAAAAAATCTAATCATTTTCCATGAACCTGACACATGTTCTCTGATGCTGACCATGATAACCTTTGCTCCCCCTTCTATAGGGGAGGTGCAGAGTCAGCTGAGGTTGAACTTTTTGGGTGATGTTGCCTATCAGCAGCCAGTCAGTGCTGCCACTGCTCTGTGCTCAACCAATCCACAGCCCGCCCACAGCAGCTCCCAGAGGCAGCAATGCGGCTTCTTGCTATGGAGCAGAATCGGGGTAACATGAGGTTACTTAATGATAACTGTTCTCCTCAGCTGGGCTTCCAGAATATCCACAACACCAAACAATTTACTTTCTGCCCTCCTCTGCAACAAAATAACTGATTTTTGATTAAACTGACTTTCACTGTTTTCATGATTATGAAGGTGCACGTACACACACACGCATGCACACACAAGAATGCATGCACGCACACACACACACACACACACACACACACACACACACACGGTCTCACAGTCTCCATCTCAACACCCTTGTAGCTGAACTGTTTTGTTTCATTCTCTGGTCCATTCTACATTCCAGAGAAGTCTCATTTTAGTGGAGTCGGTGGAGAAATGATTGCCGCAGGGCCGAGGCCATTAGTTGTGCTATACCACGAGACCCCCAGGAGCAGATACTCCCCGGTTAACAGCCCCAGGCTTTCATTAGACCTGACACATTCTCTGCTTTCAAATGAATGTGTGTGTGTGTCCGTGCATGTGTGCATATGTGTGTGTGTGTGTGTGCATATGTGTGTGTATGTGTGTGTGTGTGTGTGTAGTGGGTCTGCCCACAGGGTTCTGTGGTGGGTCTAATGCAGTAGAGCCATAGTATGAGAAAAGGTGCACACCTACTCTGTTTGCACCCTTCTTGCTTTTAGCGTGCTGCCACTGGCTAGTTATGATGAAGCCAGTGGCGCCCCCAGAAATTTTTCATAGGGGTGGCCAAATGGGGCCACTGAAAATCTTGGGGTGGCACACCAAAACCAAAAGCCATGACTGAATTTCGGGAATTCTATGATGCTGTTGCAGTATACTGTATAGGCTAGTTGAAAACTGTCAATATGAGAGTTATGAAAAATATACATTATTGATTTAAATGAACAGCACCTAATGTAAAATATCAGACAGAAGCATATTATGCATAATCAGAAGCATATTCTGCATATGCGACTCGTGGCTGGGGGGGCCAGGGATAGTATCAGGGTGGCCGTGGCACTGCATGAAGCAAGAAGCAGCACAGTGTGTACGTTCTCCTTGCCAGTACAGTACATAGCCACTCCTTCGGTGGCTGCAGTGGGCTGCAGAGACACACCGTTTAGGTCCATCTGGTGGACACGCTCTGACCACTACGGGCAATTTTCTGGAATACTTGATTTTCCGGCAGCCTCCTGCGGTTGTGTGGCGGTGCCAGCCATCCAGGGGTTCCCCATCGCCGTTAGATCCGTTTCTTCCACAATCACGTCAGTGGTTTTGGTAGAGGTGAGCTCCTCTTGCCTTGCCACTTAAAAAAAAAAAGCAGTTCTGTGCTGACTTCCCCTGTGACTTGGCTGACAGATTAAAAACTACACAAGATCAACACCGACTCAGCGGAAGAACCTGACTCCTGCCGCACCGTCCGGTACTCTCGTACCTCACAGTGGAGTCCGTGTAGAGGTATCCTAGTTGCCCCTATTCCCAGAATATGGTATTTTGGCATTAAGCGAAGCTGAAAAAGGCCGTTATTGATGCTTACTGTGGTGGCGACTGTCTGATGAATGTCTATTCCTGTTTATCTCAGCAACAAAAGAGTGTCAGTATGTACAGACGCCATTGGTTACACACTTGCTTTAAAGTCTGATCTGGCCGAATAAGAAAACCATTCCCCCTGGCTGATATAAGAGGGACAGTGAAGTCTAGTTGGCGATTGGAGATGGCTTTGACGGTGGTTGAGGATATAACTGGAGCAGTTTATCATGTGAGAGTGTTCGGCATGACAAGGAGCTCTTCGGAGAACAGCTTGGGATATGCACTTTTGCTCATTATTACGTAGCAAATGCAAAGAGATTCATTCAAATATAGAGAAGTGACAGTAAAGCTATGAGGAGACAGAGAAACGGAAATAGAAATAGAGAAATAACACAGAAACACCCCTTTATGGTACAGTAGATAGTAGATAGGCCTAGCTGATAGTAGACAGTGTAGTAAGCACTGATGTGAAAAATTTTGGAAATATATTTCTTTTAAACCTTTAATATACTCAAGAGATGCTGGGGAGTAATTCCCCTTAAGCTTACATAAACACTTGTCTCAAGTAAAGTCACCACTGCATATGCACATAGATAGATAGATCGATAAATCAATAGATAGATAGATAGATAGATAGATAGATAGATAGATAGATAGATAGATAGATAGATAGATAGATAGATAGATAGATAGATAGATAGATAGATAGATAGATAGATAGATAGATAGATAGACAGACCGTACAACATCTGTAGAGACATGCTGGTCTGACGTCTTCCTACCTGCCTGGCAGCAGGCTCAAAGCTGGATTCATAATCGGAGGAGTTCAGGAGCCACATCGGGGAGACTATCTCCACAGCCCGGACGGCTCGATCTAATAAGTTGTGGAGCCCAACCGACAGGGGCAGGTAGGACGTACCATTGTCTGTAAAGGAGACATCCTCAGGAATGTTCTCCACAAGCACTACCCTATGGAGACAAGGTGAAACAGCAGTCGAAAGGACAAGTGAATTAGAAATACAAATAAACAAGAGTTTATAGGTCTTAACGCTTCACAATGAGGACAGAGTAAGATGTCATCCAGGCCCTTGAAAACAGCCTGAGTTAATGCAAAACTGTGATGGAAACTAATGTGAGCTTCTCAGTCTTTCACAAAGCAATTATGTCGTATTAGTATTAGCTGCAGAAGCATCAAGAGCCCAGGAAGATCCACTTAGTACGGTGTCGGAGAAATGGGGTTTATTTCCGTCGCACGTCAGCACTTTCCTTCCCATCCCACCCGTTTATTCACTAAATGAGAGGGAATCAAGGTTTTCTGGTTATTACATGTTCTCATATTAGATCAAGTGACATTTAGGATTGCTGTTATGCCGCAAGCATGGAGGAAAACGAGTACCTGTGCGGAATTGTCGGTGACACGGAGATCTAATCATATCCAGCCGGGGAAAAACCACTGATTCAATTTTCCGAGAATTCATATTGGTGCGCTTACACACGGTACCACCGGTGCTATTTCAGGGTGTAGCACCGGATCATTAACAATCTGAAGGAATACATTACATGCACATACAGAGACATCATCGGGGTACAGGATAGTAATTCCAATAAGCCACAATGCTGCCTCACAGCAATAGTCTGAGCCCCTCTGTGTGGAGTTGGATGAATTGAAGAATATAAATTGTTCATACTATAGGTATCAATGGTGCATGAGTGATTCTGTATGCGAGCCCCGTGATGGATTGCCGACATGTCAAGCGTTTCCCCTTTCCTTACGCCCTGGCATTGCTGGGATAGGTTCCAGGGCCCCTGAATGGTATCAGACATTTTAACAGCATGGATGAATTTGCATAGGAGGTAAGCATGCTTGAGTGTTTCTGTAAAAGCTTCAGCACACTTGAGTATTTTCTGCTCATCTTAATGGTGTACCACCAAGCTCAATGCAGCAGTTGTTTTATGCGCATTTTTACCCCGAAATCTTCGTGTAAATTTGATTCAAACTGCCCTCATGCCCTTCCATCAGGGTACACCGTCAAATTATGCAACCGAGCATGACTTTCAGCTCACCCAGATGTATTCAAGTCCCGTTCCAGCTCAACGAGATGCCTGGAAACCACAGAGGGATTAAGAAATGAGTCGATACATTGAACCGGCTGTGGCAGCACCAGCGCTGCAGGGACAAATAAAGCGAGTGAATGCGCAGGGCATTTCATCCATCTGGATCAGCCATCGATTCCTGCCAACTGTGCAGAGAGACAGAAATAAAGGAAGAGATGGAGATCCTACAAGCCCGACGCTCAGCTATACAAACCTCTAGTCTAAGCTTTGGTCAATACTGCACAAAATACTGTCATTGAAAAAATAAATAACAAAAAACAAGACCCAGGTCTGTCAAAGAGCTGTTTTTAGCAGTTCAATAACAGACACAGTTTAATAAGATGTTCCAACAAAAAAAGTTTCATTTCATTTTGTAGCTCAAGTAGAGCGAGGTATAAACACTGTCAGGGTTAGGGTTCTAGTTTTCTTGGGACCACCCTTGTTACAGTTCAGCATATTTGGTCAAAAAGTGCCCACCAAATGGTACATTACAGGGCAGAGATAAATTGTTAATATGTGTACTTTGCTGTCCAGATGAGCTACTACTGATTCTCCCTGTCTCCAAACCGATGCATGGACCACACCCTACGTAGCTGTCAAAGACATTTTGTTTTTAAGTGCCGGGTCTCTGGCTGGTTTTGCACATTCCCAAGTGTCTGACAGACTTGCTCAGGACTCGGCGGTCCTTGCTACATCTGAAAAATGTCAAACCAGTCACATCACAGTGTTTCGTGTCAATAGCACTGCAGATGAAATTAATTAGAAATTTCGTTTCCTGTATTAGTCCCCTTGGGGAAATTCAGTTACTGCAAATTAACCCATCCTAGCTGTGATCTGTGTAGCTAGGAGCAGTGGGCTGCCGCCTTCATGCAGCGCCCGGGGACCAACTCCAGTTCTTTTTCCATTGCCTTGGTCAGGGCCACAGACAGGAGTATAAACCCTAACATGCATGTCTTTTTGATGGTGGGGGGAAACGGAGCACCCGGAGAAAACCCACCCTAGACACAGGGAGAACATGCAAACTCCACACAGAGGACAACCTGGGATGACACCCCCCCCCCCCCTCCCAAGGTTGTCCGGACTCAGAACGTTCTTGCTGTGAGGGAACAGCACTAACCACTGGGCCACGGTGCCGATAATTCATCTTTTAGGCTTGTGATTCAGCTCATTAAACTCACTGGCTTGAGATCAGTCATTCTCAGATTCCTACATTTTGATATGAGCGAGGTCTGCCCATATGGAAAACGGTCTGTAGGCGATAAACTGAATTAAGAGTCTCTTCTGGCAGACACACCGGTTCACGGGTCTGAGCTAGATTACACCGAAAGGATTTTAGCACTTGGGATAATCAGAGCACAGGGTCAGCCAAAGTGTGACAGCTCGGGGCTGACTGAAGTGTCCCACTCAAGGGCACTTTGCCTACAGTGGTGGCTGCAGGTGATAATAAACTGGTACAGCATCAGCACTCCCCTTGCCAGCAGGGAGCTTGAACAGGCATCCGTGGCTATGATCAAGCTCAGTCAGTTTTTGGAAACTTGCCAGAGGTCAGCCTTTAGGACTAGTAACCTCTGTGATCTTAACGTAATGGCTTCTCCTCTTGAAAACGGTATAAGTCGGGATGTGCTGTTGTATGTAAATATATATATAGCTCATCGTAGTATCGCTGACAGATGAAACCGGCTGATCGTTCTTCTGTTTTTAAAGTTGTGGGAACTCACAAAGAGAAGTAGGAGGGGAGAAAAAGACAGGAAACAAGGAAAGACTGGGACAAGGGAACATGCTTAGAGCAATTTGCTGAGATTATAAAGACTGATGCTCGGATCACACAGAACTGGGCATCCCATCCTGCTTTGCGCTCAGAGTCCGTAACAGATGGTGAAAAGTGGGGCAGGATGCGACAGACAGCGGAAAATGGAAACACCTCACAATGAGGGGGACAGCGGAGGTGATAGAAAACAGGAAAGAGGAGTAGGTGGGGTAAGAGGGAGAGGAGACGAAAGACAGGGGGGAGGTAACCTTATTCAGATCCCAATCCTCTCAGAGTGTGTGTGTGTGTGTGTGTGTGTGTGTGTGTGTGTGTGTGTGTGTGTGTGTGTGTGTGTGTTGTGGGTGGAGGTGTGAGATGAATGGTGATTTTGAGTTGTTTGAACAACAGGGCAGGTCTCAGCACTGAAGGTAGGGGGAAGTGGGGAGAGCATTTGTTTCCGCCCGCAGGGAATTAATCGATTTATCCTGTGGCGTCCGCTGGCCCCTTCCATCGCAATCTATCTGTGCACTCAAGGGTGTGATTCAGTCCCTTTACTTGATACCCAAGTGATGTAAACTTTATAGTCTGTGTACGTGCCCGTGTGTGTAACAGTGAGTGCCTGTGCGTGTGTGTGTGTGTGTGTGTGTTTGTGTGTAATGCATTCTTTGCTTCACAGCCATGTAAATGGATACGGCTCACAGTTTGAACGCACAAATCAACATTTTTTATGTGTAGTTTTACTTGAATCCTGACCTTGATCCATCAGTGGTGTGATTAACAACAACAAATCAAAGCGACAAATTCCAATAGAAAGGTAGCAGATGCACAGTATGATTGCCGCAATTTGCCATTTTCAAACGCCATCGGCAGATATTACTGCAATCACTGCATAGCTCATTGAGGTGTGTGAGCTTAGTCGTTTGGGGGGGGGGGACGTCAAACAACAAGAAAAACATCTCAGCAGAAATTTGAATGCAGAAATCTGTGGATTGCAGGTGTGGTGGGTCATTTCACTTCGTTAATATCGATACCATTCAGCGACCGGTGCTGATATTCACCAATCATATTATGCTAATCTGAGGCATCATGCCTCCTGGGCGCCTTCCTTTGGAGGTTTTCCAGGCATGGCCAACTGGGAGGAGACCCCGGGGTAGACCCAGAACTCGCTGGGGGGACTACATGTCCAATCTGGCCTGGGAACGCCTTGGGATCCCTCAGGGGGAGCTGGAGGGTGTTGCTGGGGAGAGGGGTGTCTGGAATGCCCTACTCAGCTTGCTGCCACCGCAACTTGACCCCGGAGAAGCGGCTGAAGATGAATCAATATTATGCTAAAGCCAATATATTGCACATAGCACCCTCAAGATCAGCACCACCTTCCTCCAGTCAGCGGGGGAGCCAAATCTGGTTCCCCTTCAGTCAATGGTCTGCAAATACCACGGAACCAACAATACCAATACAGACATATTTATATGGATTCAAAGACCAGCTCTTGAAGAAACAAGGCTGGAGGATATGTGAGCCTTCAGAGTGAAATGAAACCCATAAGCAGGTTACCCTACAGAGATTTGAGAACAGGTAAATCTTTTTTTTTCTTTCTTTTTTTCTTCTTCTGCACAACATGAAACAGCTCAACGCTTCCCTAAACTATAACTGACTCATGATTGTGAGAAATCCCAAACATCCTAAACACATTTATTGAATAAATCTAAATAAAAAAAATGCTTGAAAAGTAATGTACTTCAACAACTATGTGTCATTATTATTCTATCATTATCATTATTTAAATATTTTTCTATTGATTTCCAGCAGAAAACATCAAAAAAACATCCAACACACCAACCATGGGCTCAATGCCAAATATAAATAGACAATTAAAAGGACAAATAAATACGGAATATGTGAAGGGGGCGAGGGGGGCCAAACAAAGTGCATAAAATACAACAGAGAATTTCAGTTTATGCCACATCTCATAAACTGGTTTAGGGTGAGGGTGTCGTGTTGCAGAAACAGAGGGGAAATTCTCACTTGAAGCAGTTTTGAAATGGTTTTAAAATGGTTGCCAAAACAATTCCATTCGGAGCCACAAGAAGAATATCTTGATTTCTCTAATTTCAGATGCAGCCATGACCTCCCTCCGCCCACCTCATATGTCTTAGAAGGCCGGATGTCTTGCACTTAGAGAACATAAACCTTCTGGCTGAAATTGTGGAGAAAGTTATTGCTTCAGAGGTAGAAATCTCTCCTGCAGCAACACCACATATTACTGTCAGTGGGTTGGGGCCAAATTCCTTGTCTGTGAAATATGGAAATATAGTTTAAATTTCTATCCAAAACAGGGCAAAACTTGGGGTAAGACCAGTATACTATATGACTAAGGGTGGCTGGGGTCTGGTGACACCAAACGAGAAGTTGAGTCTACCTCTTGGTATGTACAACCTGATCAGTGTACTTCTGGAAAGATGTAAACTTAAACTGAATCATGACTGGAAGGTAGAGTACATCGGGGGGGGAGGGATGCTGAATTACCCAGCGTGGAGCCCAAAAACCCGCCAGAATTTCTTTAGTGTAAAGGGACAACTCAAAACCTCATTTTTGACATAATATTTGTCAAAATAGTGTGCTTTTCTCGTTTTTACTCCCTTTTCTCTCCAATTGTACTTGGCCAATTACCCCACTCTTCCAAGCCGTCCCGATCGCTGCTTCACTCCCTCTGCTGATCCGGGGAGGGCTGCAGACTACCACATGCCTCCTCCGATACATGTGGAGTCGCCAGCCGCTTCTTTTCACCTGACAGTGAGGAGTTTCACCAGGGGGGCGTAGTGCATGGGAGGATCACACTATTCCCCCCAGTTCCCCCTCCCCGCTGAACAGGTGCCCCAACCGACCAGAGGAGGCGCTAGTGTAGCGACCAGGACACATACCCATATTCGGCTTCCCACCCGCAGACACATGCAATTGTGTCTGTAGGGATGCCCGGCAAAGCCGGAGGTAACACAGGGATTCGAACCGGTGATCCTCGCGTTGGTAGGCAATGGAATAGATCGCCACGCTACTCAGACGCCCATTCAAAATAGTGTGCTACAGAGATCATTACTTGGTAGATACCATATAGTGTTAGTATACTGTATGGATTTGGGACACAGCTCATCTGATCTCACTGATCAATAGACCTTCAAGCAGACAGCGCAGGACTGATAATTGAAATCAGATGGTGTAGTGTTGTGTGGAAATGAAACCTGCTTCACACACAGTTCTCTCTGGTTGAGTGCCACTCGAATGAAAAATAATGCCCGTGTAATGTAAATGCCTTTTCTATAGACCCATCAGGCTGCTTTGAGAGAGGGAGCAGGTTCAGCATGCAGGACTGGGGTAGCTCAGAAATTTGATATTAGTTATCCATGTTCCAGTGAGCTGGCCCATCCTCTGGGTTTGTAGTGGTGGTGGTGGATGGGTGGGTGGTTAAAGTCAGATGCAGTAGCAGCCGCTGTTCGTTTTCTGTGCTCTACATCTGTAATCTGATCTATAAAATCTGAAGCTCGAAACTGAGTCACATGTTTCTTTAGGTACAAAAACCGTGTAATGCAGCGCTAGAGACGACAGATTTTGAGCACATGGCATGCCTTGATCTACAGCCTCCAAGCATGCTTGGTCCATTTCTGCCCCTCGACTTCACAGCTGTGGATCAATACTAACCCGCTCATCTGCCATCTGACACCGTCCAATTAGACTCGCACAGCAGGCATCTGTCAGACTGGCATTTAGATGAGATCAGATAAAACAGGATCAACAAAAACAGTGGTATTACACATCACTGCCGCTTTACAAAATGCCGGCGAACGGGTTTCTATATTTATTCATGTACAGTGTGATGTTGGCAGCCCAACAGGGGGTCCAGCGTTGCTGAGCTCCAGCTCCAGATGATTCCTGCATCTCATGGGGAAAATGAATCGAAGGGAAATCTGCATAACAAAAACAACTTTATTTGACATTTCTGCTGAATAAAATTTTAGCAAAAACACAAAGCTGCTGAGTCAACTTTCGGTTTGCTAAAACGTGCTGGAGGAGAGTTTGTTCTCTGAAGAATGGAGACAAATCGCTTCTTTGTAATATAAACTAGTGAGGCCGATTAATTTAATTTGAGGACTTGGTAGAACTACTGTTGGATTTCATCTTCAGTTTGACTACAGGAACGCTGGACATACTGCATTTGAAAAATAACCTATAATAGAATAACGATTATAACACTGTACACATGTATTTTTGTCTACACGTTACCGAGATCAAATTTGACGGTGCTCCTGGTTATCCATAGTAGACCATAACAGCTGATGAATCCAAGTCATCTCTTTCTCTCGGTGTGTGTCGGTCTCCCCATCATTCATTATCCCTCAATCTACATTCCCATGTCGTCCTCTTTTGCTTGGTCTTTGTGTACCCCACACCTTTCTTTCTTCACACTATCCCCCATTCACCTCCCCCTCTATTTCTCCACGTTGTTTCCCCTTTCTACCGAAGCCTTGGGGCCCTTCAGGCGAGAGATGAGGAAAACATTCCAACTTTACAAACTGGAATTATGCTTCGGTTTCTTTGAAGGAGTAGAACAGCAGAGAAGGAGAGAGAGGAAGAGGAAGAGGAGGAGGAATGTAAAGGGGAGGGAAAGAGAACCTGGTAAGAAGTAACTTGAGGCTGAGTGGTAAATCGAATGATGGCAATCTAATGGAGGGTATCCAGAGAAAGAGAGAGAGAGAGAGAGAGAGAGAGAGAGAGAGAGAGAGAGAGAGAGAGAGAGAGAGAGAGAGAGAGAGAGAGAGAGAGAGAGAGAGAGAGAGAGAGAGAGAGAGAGAGGAAGTGACAGAGAGAATGCAGGCTTGCTGTATCAGCCAATCTAATGGACTGTGTTTCCACTCCGTCCCTGCAGTTGTTTTTTTAAACTTTCTTTCATCACTTTGTGTTTGAAAGCATTTTCTTGGCTTGGACATGTGTGGAGGAGAGATGCTGGGTATACTGGGAGAAGGATGCTGAATATGATGCTGCCAGGGAAGAGGAGAAGAAGAGGGCCAAAGAGGAGGTTTATGGATGTGGTGAGGGAGGACATGCAGGTGGCTGGTGTGACAGAGGGAGAAGCAGAGGACAGGAAGAGATGGAAACGGATGATCTACTGTGGGGCCCCCTAACAGGAGCAGCCCAAAGTAATAGTAGTAGCAGTAGCAGTAGTAGTAGCAGTAGCAGTAGCAGTAGTAGTAGTAGTAGCAGTAGTAGTAGATGTTTGAAAGCATTTTCTTGCTCAAAAAGGGAGACTAATTTGTGTGTGTGTGGGGGGGGGGGCTTTGTAAACTAATTCGTTTGAATGCTATCTATGTTTACACAACTTTACACACTTTGTCTACCCCACCTAGTACAATATAGTATGCAATATAGAACGCGGCAGCAAGGGTCGTAACAAAAACCAGGATGAGAGATCACATTACCCCAGTTTTAGCATCTTTACACTGGCTTCCTGTAGCATTGAGGATTGATTTTAAAATTCTTTTACTTGTATTTAAAGCTCCACATGGTTTAGCAACCTCATACCTATCAGACTGCTTATCTGAGTATGTTCCGAGCCGCTCTCTTAGATCCTCTGGCGCTGGCCTGCTCAGTGTCCCTAGAATGATCTAGAAAAGTATGGCGAAGCAGCATTTTGTTTTTATGCACCGACGGCTTGGAATAGACTCCCCCAACAAATAAGAGAAGCAACGTCCATACATAGTTTTAAGAATCAGCTCAAGACCCGTTTTTATGCTCTTGCTTTTAATTAATTTCACTTTATATTTCTTTTACTCTTATTTTTTATCTTGTACTGTGGTTTTATTTCTTGCCTTGTTCTAAGTTTTTTGCCTAGGTCTGTGTTTTATCACTTCTAACTTATTTTATCTGTATTGTTGTTGAGTTCTATTGTTTCCCTTGTTTTTAATGTGAAGCACTTTGAGCTGCATTTTATGTATGTCAGGTGCTATACAAATAAAGTTTATTATTATTATAGTAACAGAGGCGTAATATAAACCCTTTCCTATGAAAAGGGGATTGGCCAAGTATTTCTTTTTTCTTTGACCCAGCTACTGGATGAGTGCAAAGACTGTCTTTAAAAAGCAAGGCTTAGCTGCGTGATGCTGTCCAAATTCAAACATGCACCAGCTGTAACTCAGTCCTGATGAAACACAGACTTGTTAAATAAATCAAACCCCTGACACAGCATTGCCTTCCACCTGCAAACACAGGATGTGTTGAACGCAACAAACGGCAGCGTCCCCAACACGAGCGGACATGTCGACAATTGTACATTAACACATGGCTGCTTTTGGAGCAAGTTCAGGATGCATGCCCTTTCTCAGCTCCCTAATCTGGCTAAAGATGACATGTCGGGCAACGCCTGCTACAAAGGGGCGATAAGAGGGGGGGGGGTTCCCAGGCTCACCTGCAGTTTTTACTACAGTTGTCTTCTGTGATCCCGTCCTCATCTTCACCCCAGATGTCCACGGCTGAGAATATCAATGCCACCAGAACAGCAAAGCAGCACACCAACGCAAAGATCACAATGCACTTTTGCTGAGACTGCAAGAAAGAAGAAAAAAAAAAGACAGCATTGATTTGCACAGCTTATTTTTCCAACTCCACAAACACTATGGTGAAAAAGGCCAAAAGGGCCTCAACCTTGGCCGCCCTAAGTCGACCGACCGCTCGGTCTGACGCCTTTCTTGATTTAATGCAGTGCTCAGCACATCATGAAATTATATAGAGGAGAGGATTACCAGGGGACTTACGCACAAACATGTGAGGCGCTCATATAACGCATGGCCTAACACGTTGTTGCTCTCACATAACAGGCGGGAGAAAAGAATGATGTGAAGGAATGGAGAGTATGTGGGATAGAGAGAGATGAGAGTGGGAGAGAAAAAAGATAGAGAGATGAAAGAAAGCGACGGAGTGAGAGAGGTGGGAAAGACGAAAGTGAGTGTCCAATTTTTCCGGAATGATTTGCCATTGTCCTGTCTCGGCTTCTGTGACAGAGGAGCTCTTTCTGTTCCTCTCCTCCCCCCGCCGTCTCTTGAGGCGACTTGGCAGAAATCTGCTCTATTCTTCTTCTTTTTTTCTTTTTTTTAGCAATTACCATCAAACTTTTGGGTTGTGTCCAAATGGTCCCATATGGCAGAGTAAATTGATTATGGGTCACCCTGATCTCTAAAGGCAGCGAAGACATGATGGATTAAACTTTACCACATAGCTAAAGAGGATGGATTCAGCCCTAGCTGAATCCATCCTCTTTACCTGCAAAGTGTGTCGCCCACAATCTGCCCATTAACACAAGCGGCGCGCCCACGTACTCACCGCGAGAAAAAAGGGGCACCTTGACGTTTGAATTTTGCTTACATGACATAACGTTATCATACCCACATTTCTCACCATTTTTAATTTGTAGATTGTTAAGCAGGCTGTGCACAATACCCCTATGTGAGCTGTGGAAGAACTGCCATGTGAGAGCTCAGTTGTGGCTCGTTCCTCACAAGCTGCGAGGAAGGTACAGTATGGTGTACAGAAAGGGTGTACAATGTACAATGACCCTGCTGGCTCCATGTTTTTTTTGGGGGGGGGGGGTAAAAACAAAATGACCCAGGTCCATTATTGATGAGCTAGGTAAGAAAGTGCTTCAGCATCAGACTGCTTGCCTAAGGTCCACAAGTCCCTTAGGAGCTGATGGCAGAAAAGGCACAAGATACTGCATGACAAACATAAGCTCACACCCAAGGCTTAATGACAGCTGCTGTTACACAATGTTTGTTCATTAATAAAAGACTCAGGTGTGACGCTTATGCTCTTTGGGGATTGGTTTGGAGGCAGTCAGAATCAAGAGTAGCTCATCTGGGTATAGACCAGCGGTCGGGAACCTATGGCTCGCGAGCCATATATGGCTCTTCCGGTGACGGCATATGGCTCCCAGACAATTTTGAGTTGAAAATTATTTTTTTTCAAAAAAATCAGTTTGGAACTGATTTTAAAATACTTGTGATATTTCTTAATAATACTGTGTCATTTTAAAGTAAACAGAAATTAGTTTTGAAGATAAATTTCACGGGTCACGGGTCACCCGTGGGTCGGGTCGGGAACCAATGGCTCGCGAGCATGTCCGGGTCATTGTAAAGGTGAAGAAATCAATTTTATCAGATAGCCAACTAGTTTATCCGCTTCAACCCTTGTAACGGAAAAGATGGCGAAAAGAAAAAAAGACGATGATTACCGTGCATTCCAGGCTGCGTGGACAGAGGAATTTGCATTTGTGGAGAGAGCAGGATCTGCGGTATGTCTAATATGCAATGATAAAATTGCATCGATGAAACGGTCAAATATAAAGCGGCACTTCGATACGCACCATGCTTCATTTGCATCGAAATATCCAGCGGGGGACAGACAGCAGGAAAAGGGCATGCGAGGAGCTACAGCGGAGAGTGCAGACGAGTCAGCAGCAACCACGTGTGTGGACCAAGCAAGGTGACGGGAATTCCGCTAGCTTTGCGGGGGCTTTGGCAATAGTAAGGAATGGAAAGTCATTCACAGATGGCGAGTATGCCAAAACATTCATGCTTGATGTGGCCAAAGAACTGTTTGATGACTTCCCAAATAAAGACAAGATAATCAAACGAATAAAAGACATGCCCCTGTCAGCAAGAACTGTGCACGATCGTAGCATCATGATGGCAAATCAAGTCGAGGAAACACAAATTAAGGACATAAACGCCGGGACATACTTTTCTCTCGCGTTAGATGAGTCAACAGACGTTAGCCATCTATCTCAGTGCAGTATCATTGCCAGTTATGCTGCAGGTGACACACTGCGTGAGGAAAGCTTGGCTGTTTTGCCAATGAAAGGGACAACAAGAGGAGAGGATTTATTCACGTCTTTCATGGAGTTTGCTAAAGAAAAAAAACTACCGATGGATAAACTTATTTCTGTCTGTACTGATGGTGCACCCTGTATGTTGGGGAAGAACAAAGGATTTGTAGCGCTTCTCCGTGAACATGAAAAGAGCGCCATCCTAAGTTTTCATTGCATCCTGCACCAGGAGGCGCTTTGCGCTCAGACGTGTGGCCAGGAGCTTGGCGAGGTGATGTCTCTGGTCATTCGAGTGGTCAACTTTATTGTTGCCCGAGCTTTAAATGATCGCCAGTTTAAAGCTCTGTTAGAAGAAGTTGGGAATCATTATCCCGGTCTGCTTTTACACAGCAACGTGCGTTGGTTGTCAAGGGGGAAGGTGCTCAGCCGTTTTGCAGCTTGCCTGAGTGAAATCCGGACTTTTCTTGAAATGAAAGGCGTCAAGCATCCTGAGCTAGACAACACTGACTGGCTCCTGCAGTTTCACTGTCTCGTGGACATAACTGGCCATCTGAACCAGCTCAATGTGAAAATGCAAGGTATTGGAAATACAATCTCATCCCTTCAACAAGCAGTGTTTGCATTTGAAAGCAAGCTGGAAGTCTTTCTCGGGGACATTGAAACAGGTCGTCTTCTGCACTTTGAAAGACTGCAACAATTTAGAGATGCATGCTTAGCAAGTGACTCCACTCAACATCTGGATCTCCAGCAGCTAGCTGGCTTTACGTTCAATCTCCTGCAGTCATTCAAAGCACGTTTTGGGGAATTCGTGCGCGCACTGGTCTTTTCAAGTTCATCACTCATCCACATGAGTGTGCAGTGGACAAAATCGACCTGACATGCATCCCCGGGGTCTCTATCGGAGACTTTGAGCTGGAAGTTGCTGACCTGAAGGCATCAGACATGTGGATGAGTAAGTTCAAGTCACTTAATGGAGAGTTGGAAAGTCTTGCGCGACAGCGAGCAGAGCTGGCGAGGGAACACAAGTGGACAGAAATTAAAAATCTTCAACCTGAAGACCAGCTGATTCTTAAAACTTGGAACGAGCTTCCTGTGACATACCACACAATGCAGCGTGTGAGTATTGCCGTATTGACCATGTTTGGCTCTACATATGCATGTGAACAGTCTTTCTTGCATATGAGGAACATTAAGACCAACCTACGCTCACGTTTAACTGATGGAAGCCTCAACGCCTGCATGAAGCTCAACCTCACCACGTATGAACCAGACTACAAGGCCATCAGCAAAACCATGCAGCACCAGAAGTCGCATTAAAAGTAAGACATATTTAATTTATTATACGTTAAAAATACTATATGGCTCTCAATGAAATATATTTAGAAATATTTGGCTTTCATGGCTCTCCCAGTCAAAAAGGTTCCCGACCCCTGGTATAGACGAACACCTGTGTGTTTGCAGTGTCTGTCTACATGTACTATGTGTGCATATCAGCAGGCAGAGGAAGCCTGGGGAGCTGTTGCCTTAAGGCCTGCAAAGAGATTCTCAGAGACTTGGGACTGTCTTTGAAATGGGAGCCTGTTTTTTTTTCTTTTTTTGGGGGGGGGGCGGTTTTCCACCTTTTTCTCCCTAATTGTATCCAGCCAATTACCCCACTCTTCCGAGCCTTTCCGGTCACTGCTCCACTCTCTCTGCTGATCTGGGGAAGGCTGCAGACTATCACATACCTCCTCCAATACATGTGGTGTTGCCAGCTGCTACTTTTCACCTGACAGGGAAGAATTTCACCAGGGGGATATAGCACATGGGAAGATCACGCTACCCCCCCCCCCAACAGGCATCCCAACCGACCAGAGGTGCTAGTGCAGCGACCAGGACACATACCCACATCCAGCTCCCCACCCGCAGACACGGCCAATCGTGTCTGTAGGGACGCCCGACCAAGCCGGAGGCAACACGGGGATTCAAACTGGGATTCCCGTGTTGGTAGGCAACAGAATAGATCACTTCACAACCCGGATGCCCAAGGGAACCTGCTTTGACTGGCTGCTGGGCTTTTCACACCGTGTCCAGATTTTTGTCTTCTCAGTGCGTCCTTCCATGCGAGTGCGTGAACTTCATAATAGGAAGGTTTGAATTTAACATCCTCCCTGTCATCTAAAGCTGCATGCAAGAAAGAAGACTCCCTGATCAGGACTCTTATGAAGGGTTTTTTTTAAGGGTTATATTCAAATGAAAATGCAAACCCATTATTGCATTTTACTTCCAAACCTTTACCTGTTTATTTATGACAAAATGTTAATTAAATTGCAATAATACGAAGTGAACCAATTTTCACATTCATGATGCACGTTTGCTGACAATGTTAAAATGTTAGTGAAGAATTACTTGACATTGTTCATTTACAAAGCTATGTCCTGCATTAAGGTCTACAATATTCAAATATGTGTTTCAAATTTGAAAATTCAAATACAACAAAACAACTGCAATCTTCTTTTCTCCCTAATTGTACTTGGCCAATTACCCCACTCTTCCGAGCTGTCCCCGGTTGCTGCGCCACCCCCTCTGCCAGTCCGGGGAGAGCTGCAGACTACCACATGTCTCCTCCGATACATGTGGAGTCGCCAGTCGCTTCTTTTCACCTGACACTGAGGAGTTTCGCTAGGGGGGGGAAACGCTATTCCCCCCAGTTCCCCCTCCCTCCCCAACATGCCACCCGACCGACCAGAGGAGGCGCTAGTGCAGCGACCAGGACATATACCCACATCCGGCTTCCCACCCGCAGACACAGCCAATTGTGTCTGTAGGGACGCCCGACCAAGCCGGCGGTAACACGGGGATTTGAACCGATGTTCGCCGTGTTGGTAGGCAAAAGAGTTGATTGCCATGCCACCCGGATGCCCCCACAACTGCAATCTTCTTATATAACTACGCAGTAATATCAGTAATGCTATCGCATTCGCACTGTCATGCTGGCCCCACTCGGTTAACAAAATTCGAATGTTAATTCAGTGAGGAAAGATTGAATCAGTGCTTCTATCATGCACCTTCTCTAACTTAATTCAGATGAAAGTGCAATTCCAAATGAGCCCCTCAAAGCCAACTTCGATTGCTCTAAAGATCCCTCAGCCATTCTTTGAAAGCGGATGGTTCTCTGAGACAGACAGCCCAACTTCCATAATGATGTCTAACTAGTTACCGTATTTCCCGGACTACAAGTCGCACCGGAGTATAAGTCGCACTAAGCAACAAAAAACGCATTGTTGTGAAGGAAAAAAAAGTTGCTTCGGTGTATAAGTCGCATTTATGTGGCGGTACCATAGAAACGGAATCAATCAAGTTGCATTTTATATAGCGCTTTTCTAGCTGCAACAGCCGCTCAAAGCGCTTTACGTGACAGTAGAATGGACATTCCCATTCAAATCAACCTGGCAGGATGATCAGAGCAGCAGCCATTTTCATGTGAACTGCTGCCCGTTGGGCTAACTTCTATAGAAAGTCAGGGATTCTTTTTTTTTTAATTCACCGACTCACTGAAGTTAGGTTTTGCAGTAATGAACAAACGGTACAAACATTTACAGCCCCACTGACCTATGTTGGCACCATCACAAACAACAATCGCCATTTTCCATCCATTCTACTCACTCAATTTCAATGTGTGGTAGTATATTTTCTATTGAGTCACAAGATTAAACAGTGCCGTCTAGTGGCCTTAGTTAAAATGCAGCGTATTCTTCCGACAAAATTACATTGTATAAGTTGCTTTGGAAAATAAGTCGCAGGACCAGCCAGACGAGTAAAAAACAGCAACTTATAGTCCAGGAAATACGGTATTTCATCACTGACGTGAGTCAAAGTAAATCCAGACAAAGCAGGTCATCCCCATCTGACTGGGCCATGTTGCGGGCAAGACAGACAGCATCACACACTTAATGATAAAAGTGATGTTATCCTGCTGAATCCCAACATGTGACTCGCTTCATGAACTCTTTTGTCATGGGAATTTGTGCAATCCAATGAGACACGGATCACAAAACCAAAGAAAACGTTGCAATGCATCGAAAAGCCCTAGCCAGTCAAGGTGGCTCACATGCTCCTGATGAGTTTGTGGTGGTGAAAGATTTGTCAAAAGTGACTCTAATTATAACCTTCATAGGACACCATCTCATCTCCAGGATGCGGAGAGACCCTTCAAATGTGAGGCAACAAGTGTGAATCATTAATTGGTTGACTTCTGGAAATTTGTCCTTTCCCCATCACGACTAATTGAAATAGAGTTCTCGATAATCAAGTGAGAAATAACCACAAGTCAAATGATTACTACTTTCACATAGTGTGGCTCAAATCAGTTCCTCCCCTATTCATTAAAGCATGTGACACAACAAATTGCTGTGTAGATTTGCACCAAGGTTCATTGATTGAAAGAAAGACTACAGGAGAGTCGCAGAGCTTCATAGCTGCTGTTTTGGGAGCAATAAGCTACTGGTGTACACTCGACCTGACCCAGATACTGAAAACAATAACAAATGTGGCCCAATCTCACTGACAGCCGGCAAAGGAGCAAAAACTAATTATCTTTGGCCACAGAGGGTCATTAGAGCAGTACATTACACTCGTCCCATTCTCCTGAGAGACAGATCTAATATCACACACCATTGACGTGCATGAACCAAACACACCCATAGCCACGATAACGTGAATGTGTTTCAAACCTGTAGGCTCCTGTATGGGAGTTGTATTGTATTGTATGCTGCCAGATTTGTGTGGCCTTGGGTTGGGGTATTTATACTACAATCGTTTCTGTCCACACACCTCATCTCATCTCATCTTCAGCTGCTTCTCCGGGGTCGGGTCACGGTGGCAGCAAGCTAAGTAGGGCAT